>NC_062225.1:1500000-1791340 GCF_902686445.1 Sciurus carolinensis
CTGGGGAATTAAGTCCACCAACTACACGAGGGGCATGTGAACAAGCCACAGTGCATCCAGTGTTACTCATGGCTCAAGGCACCCATTTAACATAAGTAAACAGGAGGAGCAGCAGAGGAAGGGCGAGGGGAGCGGGAGGAAGGGGTGGCACTGGGGTGGAAATGGAGACAGCCCTGTTACGTGCAGTTACGGACGAGCCAAAATGAGCCCCACCATTACGTGTGACTACAAGGACCAAAAATAAAACAATAATACAGAGTGCAGATTATCCAACAAGGAAATGGGATGGGGCTCAGAATCAGTGTGGGTCACAGGTGAAGTTAGGACAGCGCAACTCCAGGATCACAGCTCGAGTTAGAAGCCACCCCTCCCCTGCCCTCTGAGTCCCACAGAAGGGCTCCGGCTGCCCACCCCCAGAGCCAGGGGGCATGTGGTGACTTCAAGCACAGCCCAGGTTTTCAACCCTGCACCTGCTGTTGGTCTTGACAAACGACTGGATCCAACTGAAGATGCACCTGTGAAAGATAGAGGGAGCCCGCACCTGTATAAACACAGACTTCCCCAAACTGCCCCCAGCCTCCTGAAAGTGGTAAAGAATTTTCCGTCTCTCATCTTATCTGTGAAGGCCAGGGGGGCTGACCCAAGAGCAAACCTTGCTAAGGACAACCCTCCTCTCAGAGGTCAGGGTGACTCAGAACTTAAGATGACATGCTTTACAATTGTATATGTTAACCAATTAGGAAGAACACTGTATAGCTGCTTGCCTTTCATTATATAAACCCTGCTAACGAGGGCTCGGGGCCTCTTAGCATCACCGGTTTTCGAGGAGGACACAGAGGACCAGGTTCGAGCTTGCTAATAAATGACTCTTTGTTGCTTGCATTGATCGTGGTCTCTGGTGGTCTTTGTGGGGTCTCGAGCCTTTGGGCACAACATATGGGGGCTCACCCGGGATGCCCCAAGCCCACCCAGACACCCGATCATAGAGTCATAAGTGACACCTTCGGTTGGTGAGTAAGGCATTGCCGCATGTTTTCTGGTCTGGATTGCTTCTGGTTCTGGGCTGGCAAAGTCCTGGCGGACGTGCTATAGGACCCCAGCATGGTCTCAGGAGATGTCCCCTCGACCTGTCAGGCGACTCTGTCGCATCTGGATGACTGTCACATCTGGGCAGCTTTTGTGCTGCATCTGGGCGACTCTGTCGCATCTGGATGACTCTGTCACATCTGGGCATCCTTTGTGTTGCATCTGGGCAACTTTTGTGCTGCATCTGGGCTACTCTGTCGCATCTGGGTGACTCTTTGTCACATCTGGGCAGGCTTTGTGTTGCATCTGGGTGACTCTTTGTCACAATCGGAAATTGTTTGTTTTTGCTGACAAAATACCCGCTAGCCAATTTCTGATTTAGCGCGCTATATGTCTGTCTGCGTATTGTACCGTATGGTCATTACTCTTGTCTCACATTAAATTCTTCATTGTGTTAATCCGATCTTAGGCTTAGGGATACTCATTGCAGGGTACTTTACACTCCTTCTCCTTGTTCCTGAGAGATTTGTTTACTCCAATCCCCCTAGGCAGAGAGCTCATCAGCTCCATTCCTCAAAAGTAGTAAGAAATAATGTTTTGTGATTTTCTGCATTCAAACCTAACCTGATTTCTCAACCAGGAAGAAAAAGGGTTAAAAAGTCCTAGGTGATCCCCCCTCCCCCCTGTCTGGCCTTGCTGAAGCCTGCATTGGAATGTAAACTGCAGCAGTCTCAGCAGGAAAGGGGGGTGACCTGAAGAAAAGAAAAAAAAGGTGTCCGTTTTAAACTCCTGGGCTGCTACACAGAACTAACTCATTCTCTAGGATTCTTGTTTTGTTTTGTTTTTCTCTAATGCTGTATTTTTGAGCTCATAATTTTGATCCTGCATACCTAGGTTAATGATTTTTTTCTTTTTGATCAGTTCTATTTTTTATTCAACTAGAGTTTTTGAACATCTGTTACATTGCAATGGAGATTCACCTATAAAGTTACAAGGCCTTTGATTTTGTATTATTTGTATGTCGTGCTAATGTCATGTTTTGTCTGTATCAAAACTGAGCGCTCCTAAAATTAAAATTTAAAAATGGATCCAAATACTTTTATTCACGTGATTTAAAAGGGTTCGATTTAAATTGGGTAAACTAATAAAAGTAAAATGTCTTTAGAAATAACTCGCAAGTCTCTAGGTGGTCAAACTAATGGAATGTTGATGTTAAACAATGTCTAATATCAATTGTTTCTAGGACTTTTCTTCAACAGGAAAGAGACAGCAAATACTGTTCAGGACACTTGTCTGATATCTTGGTTTTTACAGAATAAGTGAATTAGAGTTAACATGTATGGGATTACTCAAATGTGTTTGTTAGTGACATCTGATTAATTTGCAAGGTTAAAATGACATCAAGTACTTTTAACTCCTTAAATTCCATGGAGTAACATACTTAAACATTATTGGTGGTTTCATAGGTTGGTAAATTAAAAAGTGTTTAAAATCACTTTGTGTCATTACTAAAAACAAGGTTATTAAGAGTTATGTTCTAACAGATAAAACCTCAACCCGGAGGGTGAGCGTTCCATCTGCTCCCTTACCACTTCCCCCTGCTCCCCCTCCAGTTCTGCAAAGCTCCAAGGAGCTCTTAGATTTGGATTTAGAGTTACCATCTCCCCTTTCACTGTGTTTCAGTTAGAGTACTATAAACCACAAAGTATTTTATCTTGTTAAAATAGAGTGATTTATCTAAATTCAGAAATTTCATAAGAGTTGTTTCAGAATGTGGACAAAAAGGGGTCAACAGATAGGAAAGAGAAAATAAAAGGTTCTGGGTTTGGAAATATATTTAATAAAAAGGAAAAGGAAATGTTTCTGGGTAAGAAAGTGCCTGTGTGATGGAATGCATGAGGGTCTAAGTAAGTGCTAAGAAAGTCTGTGTGTAAGTAAAGGGTAAGTTTCAACAAGTCTGTGTGTAACTAAGTTGGTTGTGTGTATGTGAGACAGCTAAAGCTATTTAAGGTTTTTCCTAAGGTGAAATACTAATGTTCTAATATAAGCCAAAGTTTAATCTATATGGTAAAATGACATGGTAAAATAACAAGGATTTCTTAGAAACACTAATTTACTCTTAACTTTGTGTCTATTAAGTTTTATTCTTTAGAACAATTAGTCTTAAAAATTGGGGTTTATACAATTATGGTTAAACAATTGTTAAGAGTATTGTACTATGTTACAGAGTCTAAATTTTTCTTTAAAAACTGAATTTAGTAAGATTAAAGTGTCAAGGTAATTGTGAAATGGTCACTCCTTGTATATTAAATGTATTCATATTTTCCAGGTATACAAGTTTTTAAAGCAGGAAATTTGTCAAGCTGCTATTCTCCAGAATAAACTTGTCTGTACTGGTAATATTAAACTTAAAGAGTACATTTTATTGGGGATTTATTTCTATCATTTAATGTTCTATTATGGGACATATTATCAGTAAGGTATATGTAAAATTGGTTACTTATTTCACTGAGACAAAAATTTAAATGTAAATGTATATCTAAGAGTTAGTAACAGCCTGATTTGTTTAAAGGTTCATATTGTAGAAGGTGAAAGCATTTTGTTACACAAAAGAAAAGTTAAAAGCTCTCTCAACCTTTCTTTGATTGATTCCTGTTCTGGATATAATGTTAGACTGTGTTAACTAATGTTCATATGGACTCAGGAATCAATATATGTAAATTTCTTAAAATGACATTTAAGAAAGAGTGTAATGTGCAATAGCAAAAATGGAACAACAATGACTGAGATTGGGGTCCCTGACTTCATGACTGTAGCATGCCTGGTGCCTGGGAATGTTCCTGTGTAGGAGCACAAGATGCCTAACTGCTGTGGCAGTAGCCTCCCTGGGGAGGCTCTGTACAGGAGTCCTATCAGCTCTTACATTGATCTCAGGCACACAGCTCTTGGGCAGAAAGAAATTGTTTTGCTAGATAACCAGTGTTTCATCAGTTCCCTTCTCTAGTTCCTGCCCACCTTACAGTAACTTTGGACAGTGGACTTCTTTGAGAGCTAGACAGAATTCCTAACATTGCACTTTGCAGTTGTGGGAAAAAGTTATGTAGATGTTCTAGTCTCTGTAACTCTCCTGAAAACAAAGAATAATGCTTACATAGTCTTAAACCTAATAATAAGACATGTATAAAGAACTCTTTAGGTCTGCATTTCCATCAGAGAACAGAGCTCCATCTGATCTCAGCTTAATTTTCAAAATCTGTGTTTATAAACCTTTATTTTCTAATACTCCTTTGACCCCCACTGAACTTGAAAATTTGGTCATGCTGGTCATGGCAAAAGGGGCAAAAATTAGCTTTAGGATTAGAACATTTTACTTAAGACTTGTGAAGAGCCCTGCCTTACCTGAGATAAGGCTCTGCCTCACCCTGCTACATGTTAGAATGGCTCCAAAGAAAGCCAGACATTAACTCATTTAAAGTTGTGCTCAAAAGTTTGATGTTTGTAGTAAAGATTACTGTGATCTCAAACAGTATATAATGTAGAACTCAACCAAAATTCAAGATAACTATTATACAAGCTAAATATGTTTTTACTCTTGCTAATTTCATTTTGTAAAACTGTTGCCTGTTACTGTTTTGCAGAAGTAGATGCTTCCAGAACATACAACCTAGGTAACTTGTGATAATAGGCCATCACCATCAAAACAGATAGTATGTGGTAGTACTTTAATAAAAAAGTAAATGACTGTAAAGTTATGGACATTAAAGTTAAAGCCCAGTACTCTTACTTTATGACTGGTGAGACTGGCTTGCTGGATGATTAAGATCAAACTTAGAAATTGGAATTACATATAGAGGCCAAGAGAAAACAAAACAAAACAAAACAGTATCTTGCCCTCAAAGTCAGCCTGAACCCAGGGAATAAGAGAACTTCTCTAAAGAGCGCTGCAACTCTGGGTCGCACAACCTCCTGATCAAGGAGATTGTTGAGACTAGAGGATGAAAATCACTCAGTGCATCTGCTGCAGAGGAGGGTCATGGAAAAAGGGAGACACCCCTAATGCTTTCAAGGAAAGTCACCTCATCGAGAAGACCCTGCCTAACCAATGGCACTAATGGAGCTAAGAAGCTGCTCTTAAGTTCTCTATGAGTGACCCCTGTGGAAACTCAGCTGACTCTTTAACAAGACAGGAACCAGGTCAATTTGACCAGCTTGATCTTGGACACCCAGCAAAACAGTTAAAACCAAAATATAGCCATTCTTGGGCATTTAAAAGAAATAATAGTTAAAAGTAACAAGATGTACACTTGTATTAGCCCACTAAAATTAAGAGTGGAAGCTACAAAAGAAAGATTCTTAGGCAAATGTGCCTGATAACTATCAAGGGAAACTGCCAGAGTCAGAAGATTTTAGTCAGTTTAAGGCCTACAGTCACAGGTAGGCTTTATCTATGTTTGCTAGTATGATTATCTAGCCCTAAGTGACAGAAATATAGAGATCTCTACTTAACACAGGCTATACCAATAAAGGGATATTGTATAAAAATCAGATGACATTAAGTAGCTTAACTATATTTTCTGGGGACCTCAATGACATTAAGAGTTAAATATTGTGTTTACATTCCTGATAACCTGGACAATGTTAAAGTCCCCAAATAAAGGCCTTGTCCCCTCCAGCCTTTGCTAGGCCTTATTATGGGAACAACTTCTCAGTTCTTCCACCCCCTGGTGAGGAATTATTGACTTCTGTCATCTTTATGATATGCATTGGCATGTTCCAGATTCCGCAACATTTATATTGTATCAATCTCATTTCAGTACTCATGTCTTTTTGTTCTTCTCTCATAGAAGCACCCATCCCCAGATGCCTTTACAGCCTGCTCTTCCCCAACCAGACTTCTACCTTGGACCCCTCAGTTGACCCGATTTCTAAAAAGGGAACTCCAAACTGCTTGCCCCATGCTGCCCACTTCCAGCTCGAAGAAGCCAGATTGGTCATCGCCCATTTTCCCTACAGCAGTGAAGGAGTTCCTAGTATTAGAGGGGTAAATGAAGTCAGAATTGGGGACAGGCAGTTAGTATAGAAATATGGGATCAGGTCAATTGAGGAAATGAAGGCCATGAAGGTCATCTCCCATCTGCCCGTGGGAGAATAAAATATTAAGGATCTCCTAAGCTCATTAATTACCAAATTTACCTGCCTTTAAAGACTGTAAGCAAGGAGGTCTATGTGCAGCCCTGGGAGAAAAATGTTGGTTTTATGCTAATCATTCTGGAGTAGTGAGGGAATCCATGGCAAAAGTCAGAGAAGGACTAACAAACAGAAAGAAAGAATGGGAAGCTAGTCAGAGCTGGTTTGAATCCTGGTTCAATTTTTCCCCTTGGTTAACTACTCTGGTGTCCGCTATAGTAGGACCCCTATTATTGTTGCTACTAGCTTTAACTATAGGACCTTGTATAGTCAATAAGTTAATTGCTTTTGTTAAGGATAGAATAAATACAGTACAGCTAATGGTGCTAAGGGCCCAATATCAGCCCGTGAAGCAGCAGCAAGGGTTAAAACAATAGAGACCCAAGATTGGCTCTCTAAATGCTCTTGGAGAGGGGGAATGAAAGATAGAGGGAGCCCGCACCTGTATAAACACAGACTTCCCCAAACTGCCCCCAGCCTCCTGAAAGTGGTAAAGAATTTTCCGTCTCTCATCTTATCTGTGAAGGCTGGGGGGCTGACCCAAGAGCAAACCTTGCTAAGGACAACCCTCCTCTTGGAGGTCAGGGTGACCCAGAACTTAAGATGACATGCTTTACAATTATATATATTAACCAATTAGGAAGAACACTGTATAACTGCTTGCCTTTCATTATATAAACCCTGCTAACGAGGGCTCGGGGCCTCTTAGCATCACTGGTTTTCGAGGAGGACACAGAGGACCAGGTTCGAGCTTGCTAATAAATGACTCTTTGTTGCTTGCATTGATCGTGGTCTCTGGTGGTCTTTGTGGGGTCTGGAGCCTTTGGGCACAACACCTGAGCCTCGTGCTAGAAGGAGCTGATGGCGCTGGAACGTGCTAGCACAGCGGGCGTGTGCAGCCCCCAAGTGAACCGCAGGTGGCCCTCAGAAGGCAGTCACCAGGGCAGACCCAGGCCAGCGGAAAGGGCGGGCTCTGCACAGGCCAACAGACAGCCACGCAGGGTCCTGCAGGGCAGCACGTGGAGGCTGTCGGCAGGCCTCCTGAACACGTGGAAGCCGTCCCGCAGGTGTCCCCACGAAGGTGTGCGCAGCCAAACTCACCCAATCTGCAGTCCACACCCCAAAGGGTTCCAGTGTGGGTGGAGGCTCCCTCCCCAGGCCAGGCGACCCCGGGTATCAAACAAGGAACGCTGATGGGCACTTCCTGGGCACCGGCCACCTTCCGCACAAACCCTTCAGCACCTACTAAGTGCCTGCTCAGTTCTAGGCACCTGGGTCCACAGTGAGAAGAGGACAGATGTCCCCAACTCAGTTAGTGGGATTGGACCCAGCACCTCAAGGTTGGTAGGCAGCGAGGTAGGTAGGTGGAAGGTAGGTGGGCGAAGAACAGGTTTAGTGATAGACTGTTTGATAGATCATAGATGACAGATGATGGATGATAGGCCACAGACAACAGACGATAGGTAAATGATAGATAACTAGGTGGATAAGCAGATAATCAATAGATGACTGGTAGATTATTGACAGACGATTGATTGGTAGGTGATAGATGACAGAGAAGTGATGATAGATATTGATAAGAGTATAGATTTATAATGACAGATGATTGGCAGATGATAGATTGATATTTGATAGATAAATGAAGCATGCTAGGTACATGACAATTGGTAGATGGATACGTAGGTGATTGATAGATGATAGTTGAGTGACAGATGATGGACTGACCCAGAACAGATGACAGGTGACTAATACACAGAGGGTGGAGGGCACCACAGCTTTCCTTCCTTCCAGGTGCCCAGCCCAGGCCTCGGGGTCCCTCTGCACCCCTCCTCTTTAGGGAACCTCGCATCCTCTCATCAGTTAATCCTGTGGCTGCTTCCACAGCTTCTGTGGGGCTGGCCCTACCTGCCACCTCACCACTGCCCTGCCCAGGCCACCCCCTGCCCCAGGGTCCCGCCGTGGCCCTGCCGGCAGCCCTGCCTCTGCATGCCCAGGTGTCTCCGGCCAGGACAGCGAGGGGTGTCTGAACCCAGAGGACGGCCTGTGGTCCTGAGCCTCAGACCCTGCGGGGGCTGCACCTCTTTATTCCCAGGGACCTATGGACTCCCTCTCCTTCATTTTCTTCACTCCACCCTAATTACAACCACTCGCTGCCCCTCAGGCTGCCCCAGCTTGGGGACACGTCTTGGGACCTCCCTTTTCCCGGGAGGCCCAGTTCCCTCTCTCCTTCCCATGGTCAGCGAGGCCTCCCCTGGTGGTTCCCTTGACAACCAGCTGCCCCGCCCTTCCCTGCTCTGTTGCTTCCCATGATTCCTAGTCCCTCTGAGCCCACACACAGTACGAGGGCCATCTGTCCCCACCACTGCACTGCACACGCACAGCAAAACTCACACACGACAGGTGCTCCATGAATACCCACGGAATGGAAGCATGAGTCTTGGGGGCCAGGCTCGGTTAAGAATGGTTTTATTACTTAAAACCGCATGCTGACAAAACCGCACAGTCAGTTGCTCTGGAAACAGTTTGGCAGTGCCTCAAAATATTAACCAGAACTACCCCATGATCCAACATGTTCACACAAAATCTCAACATGAACGTCCACAGCAGCGTCATTCACAATGGCCAAAAGGTGGAACAGCCCACATGCCCATCAATGGACGAACGGGTTAGAAATGCGAATAATGGGGCTGGAGCTGTGGCTCAGTGGTAGAGCACTTGCCTGGCATGTGTGACACCCTGGGTTCGATCCCCAGCATTACATATAAACAAACAAACAAACAAACAATAAGAGAACCATTGACAAATAAAAAAAAAAGAGCTCAGGAGGCTGAGGCAGGATTATGATTTCAAAGCCAGCCTCAGCAATTTATCAAGCCCCTGAACATAGTGAGACCTTATCTTTAAATAAAAATACAAATGGGCTGGGGACGGGGCTCCACAGTTAAGCAGCCCTGGGTCAATCCCCAGTGCCAAAAT
Source organism: Sciurus carolinensis (assembly GCF_902686445.1). Classification (NCBI taxonomy): domain Eukaryota; kingdom Metazoa; phylum Chordata; class Mammalia; order Rodentia; family Sciuridae; genus Sciurus; species Sciurus carolinensis. Next base: position 1,509,190 of record NC_062225.1, read on the forward strand.
AAATAAATAAATAAGTGAATGAATGAATGAATAAATAAATAAATAAGAAAGAAAACACTGGTACTAGGAGTTTTTGATGACTCCATTTCATAAATGAAGAGACACACTTCAGGGGCCTTCTTAACCTTAATGCCCACCAATCTGGCATGTCTACATGATGGCAGCGTAGTTGGTGGAGCGTGGCCAGCCTCTCTTGTCCTGGAAGGACACCAAGTCTCCTATGGACAGCCTGCACGCCTCGTGCCAGGAGGTCTCCCAGCTGCTCCTCCGCCTCTGTGGACAGCAGGCCTCTGCAGCCTCACCTGCCTCTGCACCACGGTCTGCAGCTCCAGCCAGGTCCGAGCTGCTGCTCGGCCACAGTCAAGGGTTGGCTTCTCCTAGCAGAACCACCTGCTCTGGACCCCAGCTCGTGTCATCCTGCAGGACGAGGACACCTCGCTTACTGCTCCTTGCTTTTGTGTCCTGTGCATGTGACAACTGTCTGAATCCATGTGGCTTGACAACGCCTCACAGCCTGCCCTGGAGAGTGACTGGCCAGCAGCTGCTGCCAGGTGCTCCACAAGACCCCCAGGGCCACCAGGCTGCTGCCGTGGGCACACTTAACAGGAGATGCAGAGAAAAATTCGTGTTCCCAGGTCCACCACCGTGGAAGCAGGTCCTGTGGCAGGGGGTCTGACTCAAGTCGGAGAGTGAAATTGTCTGGCGAGCTCTCTGGTGTGACGGGGACTTAAAGTGAAGGCCATTCCAGAAACAAGAGGTTCATTCTAGTGCCCTCTGACCCTTCCAGAGGTCGGCCTTACCTGTACTGCAACAGATTCCGAACAGTCAAAGAGCTCAGAAGTGTCCTGCAGGCATGAGGACAGTGGACTGCCAGGAACTTCTGGGTTGGACTGTCAAAGAAGCCACCCAAGACCTCAGAAGCACTGGAGAGGAACAGGTGAACATTTCTTCACAGAATTGGAAATCAAGCAGGTGCTCTTTAGGCCGTACTGGAATGGCCACTGCGGATTCCCAGGCAGAAAGTCCTCCTCCACAAGGGACCCTGGAACTGTGGCACCCTGATCCTGCAGCATCTTCTGCCCTCAAGATGACCAGCTGGCTCATTCCTGGGAACCAGAGGCAGCAGACCTTGAGGAGTCTCCTCTTGTGTCTGTGGTGCAAGACCTGCTTCAGCGGTCACAGGTGTGCAGGGAGGGGCCTTGCTCCCTCCTTGTTCTGTGAGACGGGATCAGCACCGGGAAGTGGCTCCATGCTGTCAAGAGGCTGCTGTGGGGACACAGGACCATGCCTGGGAGGCACCAGACCTGGGAACACATCCCCGAGCAGGCCCAGACCCAAGATTGGCGCAGTTTGACTCTGAGCCTTGCTCCTGCCCCATGAGTGCCAGCTGGCTGTCATGAGCACAGATATGTCCATGAAGGCACCTGGCAGCCTCACATCTGGTAGGCACCAGCCCTGTCCAGGGAGAAAGTGTCTGGGGAATCGCACACCCCCTGGGTGAGAGCCCTGGAGTCCAGGTCACTGGAGCCCCCAACAATCAGATTTCAGGGAAGCCCAAACCAGCCTTCCTCAGGGTCCCCACTGAGTGCAAGGTTACTAGGGAGAGAATAAAGCTTGTGGGTTAAGACAGCTGGGCCCTGACTCAAAATATAAAATGAAAATGGCTGGGGACGTAGCTCAGTGGTAGAGCACCCCTGGTTCAATCCCCAGAACCAAAAAAATTTAAAAATATCACCCAGCGAGAACACCTCCCACAAGTTCCCCACCCATGACCCTCTGTGAAGGCCCACTGGCCCCTGTCCTGCCCCTGCCCCTGCCTTGGCTAGGCTCTTTCCGGTGACTGTGTGTGGCCGTCTGGGCATGCTGTGCCTCCCTCTGCTAGGACCTGTGAGGACAACAAGCACTTTAATTGTGCATGCTTCTCCAAGTGTGATATTAAACAAATTTCTTAGCACTATATTTAATGTTATAATATTAGGAATAAAGTACATTCAAGGTAGAGCACAGTCTTGCATTTTAGGAATTTATGAGAAGGATGTGGAATGGTTAAATGAAACAAACTTCACAAGGAAGTAGCCAAGAAATCATGGTGATCTTAACCATGTATTACTTAATATTATCTCATAAATCATAAAAGTGATGTTTACATTATTTAGAGTTTTTGTTTTTAAAGTTCTATATGCACCTGGTTTCCAAGTCTAGCAGTGGCTGAAGTCTATACTGAAACCGCTGACCTGCTGCTCTCCTGTCCTCTGCTCTCCCCTCCCCGCCTCCCCAGAGGCAGCCACAGAGTGACCTCATTTCCTACCAGCGTCTCACACAGTACAGTGCTCACACGCTGCCCTCTCCGGACAGCTGTCTTGCTGCTGGTCACTGTCTTTCGCGGACTTGCCAACTGGCAGGAGAGCGGCTGACCTTCTTCCCGCACCCCTCCAGCGGCGCCCACCTCCGAGCCGCTCCCAGCCCTTGCTGTCCCGACCCGGCCTGGCTGCGCTGTGGGGCTGTCCTGGACGCGGCTGCTCCAGCGCCCTCTGGGTCCCAGGGCTGCGCTGGTCCCCACCCTCGGGGTGCCTCTGTTCCTGCTGCAGTCCGCACCCGCGCTCCGGGATCATGCGACCCTGCTGCCACCCAGCAGCGGGCTTCTGCGGCCGCACTTCCCCCCGTGTCCCCATTCTCCCGTCTTCCTGGGGTCTCTGCAGGACCCCTAGAGCCAGAGCTGCGCAGGCCCCTCGGCAGGCTTTGCTGCAGCACAGAGGCCTCCTTCCTGCCGTCCCTTCTTGCCCTGGCGCCGCGGTCTGAGCGTAGGTCCCGCTGTGTCCAGTGGCTGAGGAAGGACGCGCAATCTGTTTGCTGGTCTCCTGGGGTCGCGGTTCTACCTCGCAAGTCCAGATGCATGTGTTTCCTGTGCGCTTCACGGACGGCGCGGTCAGGAGAGGGAGGAGTTCTTGCCTGGACCGCATGGTCACTGGGCCGGTGCAGCTCGCTGGTGGAGCGCGTGCCAAGCACCGCCAGGCGGTCATGTCCCCAGAGCGTGCGCTGGTCCTCACCGGGAATTCGGCCAGAGATCCCCACTGCCCTGTCTTCCAGTGCTGGCTCTCGGCCCTGCTCCGGCGTAGTAACAGCATCCTACCTCTCCATAATGGAGCTTCCGGAGGGTGTCTTCCGCTTGGCCACCTTGAATTTAGCAATCCTCCCTCATGATTAAAAAGGATGTCAATGGGCCTCTACTGCTGTCTGTGGTCAGGTCACCACAGTGGAGCCACTTGATTGATCCACTTGAATGACCCTCTAGCTCTAGCGTCCACTGTAGTCCCCAAGGAGTGGCTAAGCCTTGGAGGAGCGGATAGGTAGGCAGGGAGGCTACTTTCAGCAGCCTATTGCACTGAAGGATCCAGGGGAAGGTGACCTGCCTCTGAGTCTCCCGAAAATTAAGTCAGAGATTGTCCAGCTCCTGTCAAACAAATCTAGTGTTCCTTTTAAATTACCTTTTTCCTGCCAAAGAGAAAACGTAAAAGCAGTGGACATTTTTCAAAAAAAAAAAAAAAAAAAAAAAAAAAAATCTGTGTGGAAGCAAAATTCTTGCCCTGCCAACATAGCTGATTAGTCCACGAGTGTTTCTCTAGTCCCCTGGGGTGCCCAGGACCCCCACTACTTCCAGCACATATGGCATGGAACAGCCCATTGGCTGCTCTGCCCCATCCCAGCATCACGCCCCAAGGTGTCCATGGAGGGCTGTAGAGCAGTGGCAGTCCAATGGCCCGAGTACCGGGCACTGTTGCCCACATACATTCACAGTGTCTGCTGCTTTCCAAGGGCATGCTGCACCAGACTTGGAGCTTTTGGAGCCCATGGGATAAGCAACTAGGGCACAAAGCACTCCTTTGTCCCAAATGTGCCCCCACTTTGCTGGGAGGTGTCTGGGCTGCACCCGTCCAGTTCATGCACGGTGGGAGCTGCTGCCTGCAGAGAAGGCTCCACTCCACTCAGCTCCCCACGGTCCACAGGCCTTCTGCAGGGCCGTCAGGGCTCTTCAGCAGCTGGGGCTGCTCTGCAGTCAGGCTCAGCGAGGGGCGGAGTGATCAAGGCCAGGCATCCCATCTCCTTTGGGGTGCAAACAGTGCTGTCCACCCAGTTCCAGGGACACAAGCCCAAGTGGCAAGGATGTTTGTCTTCCCTCCTGAGCGCCTTTTGGGGTCTACTATAGACCCCTTTGCAGAGGCTGCAAATTCAGTGGGGACAGAAAGCTCCTGAGCCCTTTGCAGAAGCCAGGGAGTTGGACCTGGCAGGGAATCTTATTTCTACCCACACAGGGTCAAGTTCACCTTTCATGGTGTTTAGTTCAGTGCCAGATTAGTATCACACTATTTTATGTCTTGAGGTGTATGTCAAGTCCTACAATGTATTGTCCTGTCTTCTTCTTCTTCTTCTTTTCCTCCTTTTAGTCCAGAGGAAGGTTTTTGTTTGTTTTATAAAGCTAGGCCTTAAATCCATAGGCACTCTATACCTGAGCTACATCCCCAGCCTTCTTCATGTGATTTTATTGACTCAGAGAGAACCACTATCCACATTCCAATTATCCAGTTTCAATGCTGGATTTGGGATGGCTCTGTGTCCTATTGGAGGCCTGTCAGGGAATGGCAGAACCTTGTCCTAAAGGAAATTATCCTGCAGGGCTTAAGGCCAAAAGAATGATTTTCTTTGGCAAGTAACTAGGATCTTTACTACAGATAAGAACTAGGAAAATAAGCTAAGACTGTTCTCTTCCTGGTGGATGAAGTTTACATGTTCATTTTTTTTTTCCTGTGTTGATGAAGTCTTCCAAGTCTCAGTTGGGGGGTGCATTATGTCACACTGTTGCTCAGCTTTTCCTGGATGCAAGGAAGGCATAGCTGCAGAAATTTACTCAGGTAGCAAAGAAGCTGCTGAAAAATAAAAGAGAATCCTTGTGCAGTAGAAAATTCCAGTTTTTACCCTGTTTAATCCAGAGTGTGGGATTGGGTCTAACCACATAACTAAGCACAAATAGGAAATATTTAGCAGCCTCTTGAAGTCAGCCATTATTCCTACTTCAAGAGGGAAGCAGTAGACAGAGGTGAACTCTTGACCTGGTGTGTCAACTTGTTGTGGATGATGATTGAGCAGGGAGGTGACAGGAACATAGTCTTCAAAGGCATATGGAATCTTATAGAAGGATGGTGAGGGAGATGCATGATTGTTACTGTCATCGAAAGAGGACTGAAATTTATTAAGAAAATAAAAATATAGAGACATTGGAAGAGGAAAGGGATAGGAGGGAGGGAAAAAGTGAAAAAAGGAAAAGACTAATAGAAAGGCTGACAGAAATAAACTTAGATGGACAAGAAAGAAAGAAAGAAAGGGAAGGAAGGGAGGGAGGGATGGGGGAGGAAGGGAGGGAGGGATGGGGGAGGAAGGGAGGGACGGAGGGAGGGAGGAAGGGGGAGGGGGAAGGGAGGGAGGGAGAGAGGGAGGGAGGAAGGGGGAGGGAGGAGGAGGGAGGGAGGAAGGGAAGAAGGAAGGAAGGAAGGAAGGAAGGTAGGTAGATCCCTTCACTCCAAGTCAGCAGCCCTACGAAGCTGCACACCATTGGAAGGTGGTTGAGTGTGTGGTTAGTTGCTGGGGAAACTCATTGCAATCCAGTGCTCTGGGTCCTCGTAGCATGTTCAGTAAAGACAGCAGGTGTTCCGGGATGCTCTCATCAGGACTTTCCTTCTCTCTGGTGTGAATTCTCTGGTGTCGAGTAAGGTGTGCTCTTCGAGTAAAACCTTTCCCACATTCTTCACACTTGTAGGGCTTCTCTCCTGTGTGAATTCTCTGGTGTTCAGTAAGGTATCCTCCTTGAGTAAAGCCTTTCCCACATTCTTCACATTTGTAGGGCTTCTCTCCTGTATGAAGTCTCTGGTGTTGAGTAAGGTGTGATTTTCGATTGAAACCTTTCCCACATTCTTCACATTTGTAGGGCTTCTCTCCAGTATGAATTCTTTGGTGTTTGGTAAGATTTGAGCTTTGATTAAAACCTTTCCCACATTCTTTACATTTGTAGGGTTTCTCTCCAGTGTGAATTCTCTGGTGTTGAGTAAGGTATGCTCTTCGATTAAGACCTTTGCCACATTCTTCACATTTGTGGGGCTTCTCTCCTGTATGAATTCTTTGATGTTGAGTAAGGCTTGAAAAATTCTTAAAAATTTTGTCACATTCTTTACATTTGTAGGTTTCCCCACTGCTATGCCATCTCAGGTGTTTAGAAAGGTTTGAGTAAGTCTTAAAGGATTTGCGACATTGTTCACATTTGTAGGGTTTCTCTGCAGTGTGAATTCTGTGCTGCTTAACAGGGGGTGGTCCTTGATTCAAAGTTTTGCCACATTCTTTAAACTTGTCGAGTTGATCACTACTGTGGTACCCGTCCTGTTTAGAAAGGGGTGCAGAACTCCATGCTTGGACACGCTCCTTCACTTTGCGTGGCTCCCTTGCAGGCTGAGCTCCCCTGTGTCCAGGAGGACTTGCAGTTGGATGGGAAGCTCTCTCACATTCCTCACATGTGCAAGGCTTCTCTTGGCTCTGAGTACCTGGAGGGGCAATGAGCTCTGAGCACTGAGGAGGGACTTTCCCACACCTGTTGTCATGGTAAAGGTTCTGGGCACAGTGAGCACACTCGTGTTTTCTCGTATTGCAACCAAAGCTGAAGTTCTGTGTCTTGCTACATTCATACTCTTTTCCTCCAACATAAGTGCACTGGTAATTGCTTGGGGCAGAGACCTGGCTGAAGGTGTTGCTTGCTTCATTGCATGTGCTGCATGCTTCCCAGAAATCTCCATCTGAATTTTGATTAAGCAGTAACGAGTACACAGGGGCTTTCCCACAATCATTGAAAGTGTACATTTGGGCACAGGAAGGAATTCTTTGTTCATTGCAGAATAATGGACAGTTTGTAAAGAAACTTTCAAAATGATCACTTTGAGAAACTTGTTCTTCATTTATAAATTGAATACTTTTCTGAGATATGAAATGTTCTTGAGGTCTGTTGACAGTAAAGTTTTCATTATGGACAGTTACTACTAATTTGTCTTGTCCATTATAATATGATTTCTGACCTTCACTCTCACCTAGACTGTTCCATATTTTCTTCTGTTGTAAATGGACAAGGTCACAATTTCCATATCTTTTCTTTATCGCTTTGTTAAATAAATCCTCTATGCCAGGCTCTGGTGAAATTTCCTGGGCATGATGAGAGGTCATGGCTAAAATAAATGAAAATAACAATTATTTGACATATTACACTTAGAATATACTTTTCAAATATAACATAAACCATAAATTTATGGCACAGTGGCAGAATAGTACATCGAAGGCCATCATTACTCCATGAATATATGAGCTAAATAACAATGGAAAGACAAAATTACTTTGTGAGAATTAACCAAAACAGTTCACAGTATCCCAGAGGAGTATGTCATTAAGGTGAGTAATATAGCAGAGGAAAGGAAAGTGTGCTACTTTTATCCACTACAGGCCTTCCTCCTCCAGAATACACCATGGAACAATTAGGAAAAATTCATCTACTTCCTTCTTCTCACTCAATAGAAAAAGGGCAATGTGAAATGTGAACATTTTTGCTTTCTTGGGGACTTTCTGAAAACCACTTTCTGTCTACCATGACAGAGACCTGGATGTAAGAGAGAGATTTTGCATGATAATAACAGATATTTCAACAAGGGTAAAGAGCCTATGGTCTCTAAGGAGAAAATAAGCACAACTCTTTTTAATGGGAAAAATACACATGTGAACACACACACACACAGCATATATCAGTATTACCTGGGTGGAATCAACACACGGTGATCAAGACAAATGACTTGCCTTATAATTTTTATAATTTTGGTTATTTATTGATTCATTTCATTGGCAAATTAAATTTAACATACTTACTAAGTATATCAAAGTATTTCAAAATAAAATACAGGGTAAAATGACTAAATCTACCTAATTAACAAATGCATCATTTCATATAGTTATCATTTTAGTGCTTAGAAAACACTGCATTCATTTCTATTAACATTCATCAAGAATACAATAGATTAGCAATTGCAGTGGTACAAGCTGAGAATCCCCACAGTTGGGAGGCTGAGGCAGGGGGACCTCAAGATCCACGCAACTTAGAGAGGCCATAAGTAACTTAGCAAGACACTGTCTCAAAATTAAAAATAAAGAAAGGGCTGGGGATGTGGCTCAATGGTGTAGACCCTCTGGTTCCAATGCTTGTACTCACTCCCTCCAAAAACAATGCATTCCACTCACCATGGGTACAGAACTCTTGACCTTCTTATGTCCATTGAAATAATATTTTGCAGACTTTGATCAACACTCCACAACACAGTAGCTAGTAACCATTTTACTCTGCACTTCTGAATTACACATGTGAGTCAGATGAGGCTTCAAATTACTTTGTGTCTGCCTTATTTCACATGATGCAAAGTCTTGTACATTTGTCCCAGGTCACTTTCAATGATAAGATATCTCTTTTTAGTGTTAATTGATTGTATAGCAAAACTATATTTGTTTATTCATTCAGTCACTAATGGGCACATAGGTTGAGTCCATGTCTTGGCTACGGTGAACAATGCTTGGAATGAACAAGATAGTTGAGAAATCTCTTTTACATGTTGATTTAATCTCCTCTGGATACCTATTTAGAATGTGCATTTCTGGATCATGGGGTCATTCCACTTTTATGTGTGGTGCTTGGGATTAAGCCCAAGGGTGCTATACCACTGAGTTAAACACAAACCCCTTTAAAACTGTTTATTTTGAGACACGGTATCACTAAGTTGCTCTGACATGCCTCAAACATAAAATCCTCTTGATCATCTTCCCAATTATCTGGGATTACAAGCATGTAGCATTGTACCTGCCAATTTTTCAATTTTTTACCATCATATTGTTTTCTAAAATGATTATTAATCTGCTATTGGCTGGGTTTTAAATGGACAAATCAAAAATAGTACAGTACACAAAAATAAAGGGACACTTGGCTTACTCAAAAAAACAAAATAAAACATTAGGGATTGAACATTAGGAAAGTAAGAGTTATGAATTAATCAAAGAACCTAAATGAACTTTTGAAATAAGTTTAGTGAACTAAACCAGAACACAGAAAACTGAATAAAATTCAGATCAAAATCATTAGTAGTAACAGGGGTGGTAATCCTAGCAACTTGCGAGGCTGAGCCAGGAGGATCACAACTTTGAGGCCAGTCCCAGCAACATAGTGAGATAGTATCAAAAATAATAATAAAAAAAAAGGTCTGAGGAAAAATGCAGTGGAAAATAAGTTGAGTGCAATTTCTAGAAATCAATAAAAAAAAGTCTGAGATATTATAAAATAAGCAATAAAGTGGATATCAAAACTCAGGAAGCTCAATTATCTTCCAAGCAGGAAAAACACAAAAAGACTTGAAGCACATTTTACTCAATTTTTCAATATTCACAAAGAAAGAACCTTGAGAGCACCAAGAGAAAAAGATGTGAAACTGAGAAAGGCACTTGAATCACTTGAATATAATTATTAGTCAAATTCTTAGTAGAAGCCTTGCAATACAGAAAGGAACTGGGGAGCAGTGTCAAAGGGGTCAAAGAACAGAATTACCAACTAAGCTTACTGCAACCAGAAGTACTAACTTTCAAAAGTGAGGAAACATAAAAACTTTAAATATACATAAATGCACCCAAACATAACTACTTAACCTGCCCTTCAAAATGTATTAAAGTGGATCGTTCATATTGAAAAATAAAATAAATGTGCACAGAAACACAAGTCTTATGAAATCTTTTCCTGGCAAGGGAAAGTCATATTGCAATATAGAATTCAATTTTACTGGAATGATTGGGCATACAATACTTATTTTTTCAATAGAATTTTGAAAGACAAAACCATAAAAAATCACCATAAACCTCTTAATGGTCATGCAATATAAATATAACTGTGCCATTAAAAACATAATTTTCAAAGTGTAAATAAATATACTGAATTTTGTTATGAAACTGAAGTTAATTTGTTGCCAGTTTAAAATATAGTGTAAGCTTTAAATGATTTTTTTTTTTTTTTTTTTTTTGCGGTGCTGGGGATCGAACCCAGGGCCTTGTGCTTGCAAGGCAAGCACTCTACCAACTGAGCTATCTCCCCAGCCCAAATGATTTTTATAAAATACCAAAGTAAATGAAAAAATACTGAAAGAATGAAGGGAAGTAAAAGAGGAATCAAAGAATGTCACCAGGAAAATCAGCCAACCACAAGTTAAACCAATAAGAAAAGAAAGAAAAAGAATTAAAAAGAAGCAAAGGAATGTCAACCAAAAAAAAAAAAAAAAAAAAAAAGGCAACCATATGAATTCTACAGTAGACTGTAAATCTAAGGACACAACGTGAAGGCAAAAGTATATAAGAATATTACACACAAAAGTGACCAGAAGTTGGTGTGGCAATAATTTTCACATACAAAACATACTTTAGAATAAGACCTTATGAAATACATTTTATCTCAAATGTACTTCTATTGACAAAAGAAACAAAAATTAAAAATAAAATAAAAAATAGAAGCAAATACAATTTTATTGGCAATGGAAATAAGGATCAGGCATATTTTAATTTATTCTTACACTGCCCTAATTTGTGAAACATTGGAAACTGTCATTGAATCATAAAATGTAGGTTAAAAAAAATAAAAACTTTCTTAACTGATGTGAGGAAACCTACAACATAAAATCTACCCTGCAAAATGAAACACAGAAAAGGAAAAAGGAAATTTCGCCAACAAAATTCTGAATAATCATGAATGTATAATTTTACAAACCTCCCCCCCTTCTTTTTTTGTTACCAGGGATTGAACTCAGTGGCACTTAACCACTGAGCCACATCCCCATCCCTTATTTGTATTTTATTTAGAGGCAGGGTCTTACTGAATTGCTTAGGACCTCACTAAGTTGTTGAGATTGTCTTTGAACTCTGGATCCTCCTGCCTCAGCCTCCTGAGCCACTGGGATTATAGGTGTGCACCACCGCACCTGGTTACAGACCCTTTTACATAACTACGATTTTTACCTGTGACCAAATACCCAAAGTGAGCATCCATTGTGAATCACTGACATTTCTTATATGTGTTAGGGTTTAGATATGGTGTCCCACAAAAGCTCACATTTGGGACAATGCAAGAAGGTTTGGAGAAGACATGATTAGATTATAGCCTGACCTTATCAATAAATTGAATCATGATGGGATTAACTGAGTAGTAACTGGGGGGCAGTGGGGTGTGGAGGAAGTGGTTCAATGGGGCACGGCTAGGGGGTATTGTATTTGTATCTGGAGAGTGGAGGCCTCTCTTTCTGCTTTTTGATCATCATGTGAGCTGCTTCCCTCTGCCACACTCTTCTGCCATGATGTTCTGTCTCACCTGGAGCCCCGAGGAATGGAGCTAGCCTTGTAAGGACTGAAACCTCTGAAACAGTAAGCACATACATAAAACTTTCCTCTTCTACAATTGTGCTGGTGGGGTTGCTTAGTCATAGCAGTGAAAAAGCTGACTAAAACAATAGGACAGAAAAATTCCACAGAAAATCCATTATAAGTATTCATAATAAGGTCTGATAAGGTAATTTCAATGAATAAATATGCAACTGAAATTAGAGAAACTGCTTTATAATGCTAATATATTATAATAGCTTCACCTAGAGGTCTCCAGAAATGTGCAGAGATTTACAAGAGAACCCCCAAACAATGGAAATGCTGTCAGATCATGCTGACCCTCACAAGCAAGGGGAGTGTTTGGGCTATTAATTGGAACATACTGGAACATCATGTCAGGAGAAGGAGGACACTAACGAAGTTGAAAACATGCTAAACACAGGGTGGTGCATATAGCAACAGAAATAAAACTAAGCTTCTAAGCTTCTGGAAAATCATTTCTGTGGCATAATAACTCTCCACTAACATTTGGAAGACTGGCTTCCTTGTTGACCTTTGGACCTCTCAACTGTGTCCTCTGCTTCATGAATTTCTGTCTACCTGGGTACGTGGCTCAGGGCTCTCTCCTTTAATCAAGAGAACGTGCCCAAATACAGCTCAGAGAAAATAAGATGTGTCCATTGGAAAATTAAGTGATTGTTTGTTGGGATTCTCCCTGTGACTATCAATACTTCTATTCTGGTACCATAAAGGGAAGAAACTGGACTTTGATGTGTGGGTCACATCATTCTGTATCACTGAATTACTGTAAGTACCACTAACCTGAAGTAAAGGGTATATATCACCTCCAGAAAGGGAGAGATTAAGGACTAAAAAAAAATGATATTAACATTTTTGTCTCTGTAACAAAAACTGCCCAAGTCTTTTGCTTGAAAGCAAGAATCTGAAATTCATTCACAAAGAGAAGATGCTCCCAAAAGATATTCTGCAAGGGAAGGAAATTATACAATGAGGAATTCTGATTAATGAGGAATTCTGAAGGAAGCTCTGCTCACCCAGGAAGACCAGGTTTCTGTAGGTCTCCAACATCACTTCTCGGTATAGACTCCTCTGAGCTGGCTCCAGGCATTCCCACTCCTCTTCAGAGAAATCGATGGCCACGTCCCTGAATGTCAACGGCTCCTGAAACAAAAATGGGTACCTCATTGCACATTCACCATAAAATCATTCGCAGAGCTTGTAAGTTGACTGAAGTTGAAATGGGAGTTGGAAGAACTGGCTCTCAAGTATGTGAGTGACTTTAATTGTTCGAGAAAATACTTGGTAACACAGTAACATTCTCTATTATCTAATTCAGAGGAAAGAGGGTCATAAGTGCACAAAAAACTGTATAGACTCCAATTTCATAAAATAAAATGTAAAATTCAGGCATCAATGTAAGAACATAAATTTTAATTGTGATTTTATATATCATAAGATAAACTGTTTACTTCTCAGATGAGAAAGTTGTGGTGATTAAGAAGGGTGATTCTCAAATTTTAAATGTACAAACATGAACCAGAGAAAATGCAGATGCTGGTTCAGTAGTTCTGGGATGAGTCCTGGTTTTCTGAACATGTAGCAGTGATTCCAATCTAGTGGTCTAGTGCCAGTGGTCCAGGAGGAACTCTTGAATAGCAATGAGATAGACCCTACAGGAAAGAATCATCCATGAATTCGAGTTCAAGTATTTTAAGGGATTTATGTACTTTTATTAAAACAGCAACTAGAAACAACAATTCTTTTTGACCATTTCAAATATATACTTCTAACTCTAAGAGGTTTTCATGTCTTAATGGAGAAAACCAAAAGAATATGATAGCAGTAATGATATTCAACTTTTATGACATTTTGTCAAACACTCAGTAAATGGTAGTCTGATTTTTACCCAATTTTTTTTTTGACTTGTAATTCAGAAAAAAAAGGGAGCATTAAAGTCAAGATAAAGTGTGAATGTTAGAAGAATTTTCAGAGCCAGGACCATGGTTATACATGAGAAGACTAATGGAAACATGTTAAGAAGAAACAAGATGAAATTGATCAAATATCTATGTTTCATGTACATGCACACAGAAATATCAATATTATATATTGAAGCAACAGACAATTTTCATGCAAATGAAATCATATAAGTCAATTTGGGATGGATGCCATTTTAAAAGACACCATTGAGATTCACACATTTAAGGATAGGGAACAAAATAAGAGCCACAGTGACTGAGTCTTTTACGTGCCTAATTTTTTCCCTGATAATCAAAATCTGTTTGGAGGTGGTGCACTTTATAACCTTCAGACTCTTGGGAAGATGTGATGCATGTTTCCCTCTCTGAAAGGAGGCCTTGAGGGGGGTGTCTGTGAGCTGCAGGCAGGACACAGTGACGCCCACACGTTGCGACTGCCTCCGGAGCTCCAGGAATAAAGCCAGGGTCTCCGTGATGAAAAGGCAGAGGCTGCACGCCCCGAAGCAAGGCACAAGGGAAAATCACCAAGAAAGAAGGGTTTCTATACCAAACATGATGGCTCCTGTAGATTTGTGTACAGTGAATCAAAGTGCAGTCTATAAAAATAAAAACAAAACTTTAATAAAAACAAATCCTACCAAGATGCCTAAAGACAAAGTGAAAATATTCATTTTAGAGAGAAAATCTGGTGGACAGTATTTATACTAAGCAAGTAAGATTAAAACAACTGTGAAAAGAACAAATTGGTCTGAAGTATTAATCAACACAAAGGGACACATCGTCACTGCCACGAAATGACATAATAGCGTATTTCAGGAGACTTTCCTTGGCATACTAGATTGAGTCTCTACTAATCATTCTGTTCTCTTAGGACTCACTAAGTTCTTGGTGGCAACCATGTGAATTTTATGGATTCTTGTATATTTATAGATAATGGAGCATCCAGATGGAAAGGAAACAAAGTGCAATTCACTTCTTCAGCAACATCTAATGATCCAAAAACATCTCCAGTGGAAACTGACGATAACAAGATTTTCTGATGTTCATTTGTCAAAAAGAAAACCTTTTCAATCCTGCAGGTCATGTGTGCCTGGATGGCTTAGATGAAAGTGTACAACAGAAGGCTCCAGATGTAGGGGGTGTATATGGGCATACATATTTTAAAGAGTTAAAGTTGACTACTCTGAGAAGAAAATTAAGCCAAGTGGCTAAAAGATGTTAAACACAAACCTGAATGGTAGAGAAATAAAGGTCTGTACATTCCAAAAAGAGGTAGTTTGGGAGGAAAATTTAATGCCTGGCCTAGGCCACACATGTGGAAACCAACTACACCTTCCTCCTTCTCAGGAGTGACGGCCTACAATTTAAACCCACACATTGACAATATCACTCTCAAAAACAAAACGCAGGGTCCCCGGATCCTCTTCTGCAGGCTCAAGATGAACTTAACTAGAAGTCACTGAGCTCAGACCTTCTGCGTCCCTATTTCATTCATTTAGTTTTAAATGAGAAGGACCCACTACTTATGGGTAAAAGTATTCGTCCTCAGTGGGATTTTGTCTTATAGTAGGGATTGAATCCAGGACTGATTACAGACTTACCACTAGCAACATCTGCAGCCCTTCTCATTATTTGTTTTGAGACACCGTGTCCCTAGGCTATCAAGGCTGATAGATGAGCAATCCTCCTGCACCAGCCTCCTGAGTAGCTGGCCTCCCAGGCAAGCACCACCCCCCGTGCCCGGCCAGACTCAGTGCTGTTGTCTATGGGAGGCGACAAGTGTGTAAAGCACCTGCACGCACACTTCAAGAGGAAAAGTGTCCAGTGTTTTCAGAAAATAAAGATATTTGGTTGCTATCTCCATTATAACAAATCATTTACTAAATCATAAAGTATGTGAATAATTCTAGAACTTGCCAAAAATATCTCACATATTTTAGTGTTAAATTCCAATATCCAGATAATAAGATCTATGACTTATTCACTCTCACAGTCCTTCATGGATGAGGAACTGATTATTTGGTAAAACTTGAATTCTCCTATGCAGCTACCACTCGTTCTTTAAAAACTGCATTCATTTTTCTGCAGCTGTGATGAAAAAGGTGTAGAGAAAAATAGTCTTGTTTGAGAGTGCTTACAAAAAGTGAAATCAGGGCAAGGAGTAAACAACTTGCATGAGAGGCTCAGTGGTCTGGCAGTGCCCCTGTTCAAGGACAGATAAGCTCTGTCTGAGAACATTAAAAACTTAAAGACATCTGGTTTCTGCTCTCAAGGCCTGGCTCCTGGCCAGATCCAGGTCTGGAGACCAAATGTACTGATGGCACTCAGCCCAGTGGCTCCAGACAATAACTTTACACGTTTACTCCAGTGTATTTAAGAGAGATGGGAAGAACTCAAAGGTGACAAGACTGCTTTCTTTGCTTATGTATGCTGCGAAATGCTGAGTTGGCATGCTACCTGGGATGGTTTTCCTTTTGTATACACTTTATATGTCTTAATAAATACTATCTTTTCCTATATGGCTTGTGGTGGTACATTCAGCGGATCGACCCATATAAATTACAAGTCTGTGCACAGCCACGGGAAACACGTTCCCGGACAAGAGGGATGTGGAGAGTGGTGACAGGATGGAAGAGCAGAGACTGAGATCGGGGCTCTCTGATGCCCTCGTGGCTGTGCGTGCCTGCTGTCTGGGAAAGTTTGTGTGCAAGGGCACAGGATGCCTAGCTGCTATGGTAACACCCTGCCTGAGGAGGCTCTGTGCAAGTCTTACCAGCTTTGACCTTGATCTCAGGCACACAGCTCCTGGGAAAGCGAATATTCATGCTAGAGGACCACAGTGTTTCACCAGCTCTGCTGCTCCTCGGCCTGCCCGCTTAACAGAAAATTTAAACAATGGACCTTCTTGAGTGCTACACAAATCCCCTACCATTGCAACTGTGGAGAAGCTGCATAGATGTTTCTACTTCTTTAACTTTCTGAGTACAAAGAATAATGCTTGCATAGTCTTAAACTTGAGAATGAGACATACATAAAGATTGCTGATGGGGGCTGGGGATATAGCTCAGTTGGTAGAGTGCTTGCCTCACAAGCACAAGGCCCTGGGTTCAAATCCCCAGCACCACATACACACAAAAAAAGACTGCTGATGTAACTCTTGAGATCTGCTCCCCCATCAGAGAGCAGGCTCCCATGATCCCACCTTTGTCTTCACAATCTGTGTGTGTCTGTTTTTCTAATTCCCTGTCACCCCTCACCAGAACCACAAGGTTGGCAGCACTAGATGCAGCAGAGATTTTATCCATTTATTACTTCTGTTGGAATTTCCAAAGCTAAACCCTGGAATTCTACTTGAAATCACCCCCCACCCCCAAATACACAGCACATGAGAAACCCATGAAGAACACTCTGGAGAAGAAGAAAGCTAAATAAATAAAACATTTATATAAAGAATGTAAAGCTGACTTCCTTTGCTAAAATTCAATTCTATCCTGTAGCTTTGGATATATTTTCTTATGTTTGAAGCTCTACTAATCAAATATATTTTACAGTTAGGGAAAAGTTAAAGCTGAAGTAAGTAAAGAAATCTTTTCAAGGTGAGAAACCCAGGAAGAGCAGAGCTGACTAAAATAGACAGGTCTGCCCCAAGGCCAAAGTCAAGTCATCCTGACACCTGGGACATTCTCCCATGCCTACTCTTACTCACTGAAGTACATTATGGATTCCTGAACCCTTGCAGGGTGAGGGTTTTCCTTGAACTTTGGGGTATTCTCCTTACGTTCACAATTCAGAGAAAAAGGCAGAGAAGAGGATGAATTCTGCCTTTCCCCCGCAACACCATAATCCAATTCATTTCTGTGAACTTAGTAGCTAAAAGTAAAAATGTAGAAGTAGAAATATTTATTTTAGCTCAGAGTTTAGAGGACTCAGTTCATAGTAGGCTCACTCCAAGACAGAAACATCATGGACCGCCAAAAATCTCCATGTAATAGAAGTTACAGGAAAAAGACTCATGTTCCACAGGGTTACAGATGTAGATAAAAAGGATAATGGAGATGATTCTAAGCCTTGGGACAACCAGCTTTCCCCCAAGTCTCCACCCCAATCCTCAGTCTGTCCTCTAGGAAGAGTTGGCCAGGAGGCTGGTGGTCTGCAGACAATCTAAGAGAGATACCCCTGTGGGTACTGAGTGTCATCACCAGGCAGTTCTGAAATCCAGCACCAGGGAAAAAATAGGACACTGAATAAGGACATGCCACTTAGAAAACTTTCTGTTGTACTGAGCTTTTCATTTCTGTGACCTTAGCAGCTAAAAGCAACAACTTAGAAGTGGAAACACTTATTTTAGCTCACAGTTTCAGAGGACTCAGTCCATGGTAGGCTCACTCCAAGACAGAAACACCGTGGAAGAGGAGTATGGAGCTGTTCAGCTCATGGCAGCCCAGGCAGCAGAGCAGGAGGAAGGTGCCGGGGGAAGAGGACCCTGTTCAGGGCCACCCCAGTGACCAGCTTCCCCAGCGAGCTGCCCCTCCCAGCAGCACATCAGCTGTCCACGAACTAGTCCACAGAAGTCGGAGCCTGTATCATCCAGTCATGTCTAAAGCCCATCTCTCCACCTTGCTGCCGTTGGGGACCATGTTCCAACATCGAGATTTTGGAGACACCCCAGATACAAACCAGAATATTGAAAAACATATAGTGATAAGATGACTTGTGCCTGAGGAAGAAAAAAGGAGGCACAAAGATTTTGTAAAGCGGAGCCTGGTGATTATTCTCTGCTCTCCACCCATGTGAAACATTAACCTCTTGAAAACAAACATTTTCAAAAGCATCATCTATTACCTAGGGGTATATGATAATTAAAATTCTGTGTCAGCTTCAAATATTGCATGGGTAAACACTGTAAACAATTCTGTGAACTGCAAAGGGAAAACTGATATTTTGGAACCTGAGAAAGAAACTCAAAAATGAAGGATTTGTTGTTGGCCCTGTGAGCAGCTCTAAAGAGAACAGGGTCTAAGTTTTGAGATCCTGCCTCTCATATTGTGGAATAATAACCACAGGAAGTGAATAACCCTGGGGAGAAAGGAAAGGTAGGTGTCTGCTGTCAACAAAGTGCACAAGGCACAATCTCTCTACAGCCGATTCTCCCTTTTACCAAAAAGCTGCAGATTCTGCATTTTCTGGCATTCCAGGCATCCTAGCACCCTTCAGAGTTCTTGCATGACCTGCAGGTCAGAGGTGACACAGGCCCAGCAGAGCCACCTGGGCCTCACAAGCAGAGGAGACCCCAGAGCCCTAGAGGCATCACAGACAAAGTCCTAAGCAGCTGTGGAAGACACCCCCGATTCCTGCCTGCAGCCTCTGGCCAGAGGCTGTCTCATGATCTTGCTTCTCTTACTTTCGTTGGCTCCTCTCTCCTACCGTTTGTTGATGATCTTCTATGTAGTTCCTCTCTCAAGGACTCCCAAGGAGACACTATTAAGCTTCTAAATTTTCTGGTTCACAGAGGGTCTAGGGTCTCTCCAGCAAAGGTACAACTTTTCTAGCCTTGGGTTATTTACTTAGGAGTCAGCCTCTCACCTGGATTTAAGGCCATCAATGTAGAGAGAAAAGCATCGCTGCAGGACACGACCACTCCATCCGCCAAGGAAGAAACCCTCTCCTTTCTAGGGTCAGCAGGATACTTACGATCCTGGATCCCAAATTTTTCCATCCTGGTGGCCCCCTTGTGTGAGGCTTCAAAGGGTACTCCCACTGAACCTCTCCTCAACCTGGTGGAAGCCCCTTTCCAGACCCTAAGGAAAGCCCTTCTTCAAGCCCCAGCCCTACTCCTCCCTGACTTAACCAGACCCTTCTACCTGTTTGTCTCTGAGTAAAGTGGGTTTGCCCTGGGGGTCTTAGGACACATGTTCGGTCCCACCTTCAGCCCAGAAGCATACCTATCAAAAAGGTTAGGTAGACCCCACCGTAAGAGGCTGGGCACCATGTCTTAGGGTATTGGTCGCAGCATTTGTCTTAACCCAGGAATCAAAACAACTTTCCTTTGGGGCTCCCACTGAAGTGCTCTCAGCTCATCATCTGTCCGAGCTTCTTACTTATAAGGTCTGCAAACTCTACCGCCCTGTCGCATGTTAGCCTTGCAAACTGCTCTTATTGAGAACTCTTTCATTTCCTGTGAGACGTGCCCTCCTTTAAATCCAGCCACCCTCTTACCCCTGCCTTCCAACTTACACACTTCAATATTCCATAGCTGCCTTGAGACCCTGGAGGAGTTACTCTCCTGCCCCTCCAATGTTCAGGAGGGGGCCTTACGTAATCCTACTTTCATATGGTTCATTGATGGGAGCTCTTTTCTCCATGAAGGGATTCGAAGAGCTGGATATGCCATTGTCTCCCTGGAAAAGGTTGTAGAGTCAGGACCACTACCTAACAATACCACCAACCAACAGGAGGAACTAATTGCCCTCACCTGCACATTCACCCTCGCAAAGGGAGAATCCCTCACAATCTTAATCCAAATACGCTTTTCACATTATCCTTTCCCATGCCATTCTGGAAAGAGAGGGGCCTTCTTACCACAAAAGGGACTCCATCACCAACTCTAGCTACATCCTAAACCTCCTTGAGGCTGTTCACCTCCCAGCAATCATAGGCCTTGTACATTGCAGAGCCCATCAGACAGACCAAGCATTCATCTCTTCAGGGAACAAGGCAGATGAGGAGGCTAAAAGGGCTGCCCTGTCGTCCACACCAGCCCCCATTATGACTCTCCATGATCCCTCACCTCCACTGCCTCCCAACAGGGAGATACTTTCCTACCTCCACCGTCTATTCCACCCCTCCTTCTTCGCTCCCACAGTTTGCTAAGACTCATCTGCAACTCTCCTCCTCTGACATCTCCTTTCTGAAGGATCTCTCCTCCACATGTGGAGTTTGCCTATGAACCAATCCTACAGCCGTCAGGCCCCCCACTTTTCTGACTCACCAGGCCAGAGGTGCCATTCCAGGGGTAGACTGGAAACTTGACTTCATTCACATGCCCACAGTAAGGAAGTCTAAATACCTTTTGGTCATGGTGGACACCTTCTCAGGATGGGTTGAAGCCATCCCCATCTCCAACCAAAGGGCACTAACCATCTCTACCTTCATCCTTCATGAAATCATTCCTCGCTTTGGAGTGCCTACCTCCTTCCAGTCAGATAATGGGCCTGAATTCATCTCCCAAGTTTCCCAACAACTTGCCAAGACTCTTGGAGTCCCTTGGCATTTCCACACTCCCTTTCACCCAAAGTCATCAGGTAAAGCAGAATGAACGAATCAAACTCTTAAAAATGTCTTAACCAAGGTCTCTTTAGAACTTCACCTCAACTGGGTTAAACTCCTGTCCTTTGCTCTTCTGTGTCTTTGTTTACTCCCAAAGAAACCTGCTAATATTTCCCCTTTTGAGCTGATGTATGTTCACCCCATCCTTCCCCCTGGGATAGTGCCCCTTTCTTCCCCTCTTCCTTCTCACATATCCGTTCCTCTCCTAAATCACATTTGAGCATTCCTATGGGGTTATGCTGACTCTTCCCTGCCTAAACCTTTGTCTGGCTCCCTGGCTGAACCTCTTCAATAGGAGACCAAGTTCTCATCTCTCCTCAGGAGGCTACAGTCCCTCTGTCTCCCAAATGGCAGGGACCCCATATGGTGATCCTGGCTACACTGATGGCTGTCAAGGTGCAAGATTTACCAGGATGGCTACACGTTTCTTGGGTTAAGCTCTACTCTCAGTCTGCAAACCCCTCTCCAGCTTCTAACCCTCAGGTTTCTTCCAACCAATACTCGGATACCCCAGTGGGATGTCTCCGTCTTAGGCTGAAGGCCATCAAGCCCTCCATCCTTCTTCCTGTTCCAGAGTCCGAGGATCAGAACACCCAGGCACCAGACAACCACGCCCAGCTGTGAGGACTGGACTGCCAGCTACATTCTTGCCTCCCCTGCCATTCGCTCTGTCTGCCATTTTCCTAACTACTGGATTCTTTCCCAACAGATCTGTCCAGGTGCCAGTCATTTCCTCCTCCCAGACTGCCCACGGGACTGCTGGAAGACCGACTCCTACTGTCCCCAGGGGTGTCTCACACATTTTACATACATTCACAGCTGAGGATCCACTCTTAACACAGACTCAAATTAACTACCCTCTCATGGCACGGGGATGTTGGGTGTACATGAGAGCAGGTTCTCTCATCTCCTGGCTAGCGCCCTCTGTGACTCTCAACAGCACCCCCTTGGAGCAGGCGATCAGGAGTGTCTCTCTTCCAATTTGCTTCCAATTTGTTCTGATGGAAGTCACCCTGTGGGTTCACTAGAAAAGGGAAGTGCTCTCAGGAAGGGTACTGCCTGTAAGTCAACCAATCAGGTATTTATCAGCTTGTATTACGGGAATATCAGGACCTCAGAGGGAAAAATTGGAGTCTGGTTACAAGTGCACTCCCCAGAGAACTATCCAGTCCCCAATCCCCACCTCCTGCAATGACATCTCCCTCCCCTGAATCAGCTCTATGTCCACACCCAGCAGGAAGCAGTTACTGAAGATGGATCATCGCCCATGCGCCCAAAGGGATTTTCTTATAAAAACAAAAACGGGGGAATATAATACTCGGTGGGCTGCCTGGAGGGCAGCTGCCGGTGCAGCGCTCTGTCTGTGTGGACCCACTGGGCGTCGCCTGGCCATGGCAGGCAGCAGGTGGGTGCTAGGTTTGCCCTGCACTGCAGCCTCACCTTGGGCCTCGAGTTGCCTAAGACCAACGCACCGTACTACCTTGCCGGGCTCCCTCCTGGGTGGTCGGGCACAGGACATGCCTGTGGGGGAAGGCAAGGGGGCAGGACCGCACCTCAGCTGTCAGTCTGCCATCCTAGCCAGCCATTGGTCCACTTGTCAGCCTGTGCTTGGGAGCCATTGGCCTAATCCCTAGGCGGTGAATTTTAACTACTCAGCAACTGGCCTGATGGTCATTAGCCTGTGAAATTCAACTACCTAAGCGAAGCCCCCCCACGCTGTGCTCTCACGCGCTCTCTCTCTCTCCAGGGCAGACGCTGTTCATCTGCCTAATAAAATCTCCTGCGTGAGTTCCCACATCCAGAGTGGTTTTTCTGGGTGCTTCTCACTTTTCACCCTGCCCCTGAGAAATTATATGTATGAAAGAAATATGAATGAAGATGTATTGTAAGTAAAATATGTAAAATGGAAAGATGTAATGAATATGTATTAATTAAATGTAATAAAATGATGGAAATTATTTTTAGGTAAAAACCACATAAAAAATGCTCAGTGTCATGGGTTATCAAGATCCATAAGCAGTGAGTGAGTCAACTGGGCACAGCAGAGTCCCCGAGAGCAGCACAGCAGCATGTGTCCAAGAGACCCAGGCAAAGAAACGGTAAAAAAGAAACATGATCCTAATGGAACAGCAGCGGAAGGAATGTCACAGAACACTCAGAAGTAACGTACCCACGCAAAACAAGGACCCTTGAGGAATACATGGTAAAGTCAGGAGCAGGGACAAGAGTCCCAGGACTGTGGTCCCTGTGTGCAGAAGGAGAGCAGGGAGACGCACCAGAACGGCCACCACCCTGTTTATCTACTGGGGCCCCAGGGTGTCTGGAGTCTCATCATCAAACTCAGCGTGGCTTGGTGGGAAGAATGACCTGGGCTTCTTCAGAGCATTTCACCCTATTCGCTCAGATTTCAAACCATAATTAACAAGCTAAAACTCAAATCATAAAATAAAAATCCCAAACACGAGGGCAAACTGGAGCTGTGTGGCACAAGATTTCATGAAGGAGGCAACAGACAGCAGCCGGGTGGGCAGCCTGCAGTGCTCGCGGCTCAATGGAAACTGACTCGTTAGAGGGAACGGAGGCCCACGTTGGGCGCACTCTCCTGCAAAGCTGCAGCCCTGCAGGGGTCACTCCTGAGTGTGAGCGAGGACATGAGCAGCTAAGGAAGCTTCTGTGAGGTCCACTCACCCTGTGTCCCTTTTTCACAGTGTGGGGATGCTCCCTCACCAGGCTCACGATTCTCACGGGGAACAACACGTGGCTAGACGCAGATTAAGGTCCTGACCTATGATGTCTGTTTTCTGCAACCACTTCTAACAAAAAAGAGTGGATTTCCACAACACCAACCAATGTCTAACAGCTGATTATCCAATGATTCAAATCTGACACTGGTCAGTGGAGATGCCACAAGATTGGGGCTCACACCTGCTGTATTCTGCCTAACTGGGAATCCACTTAAGGGGCCAGGATATCACCTACACCTCTTGCCCACTTCCTATAAATTGGGGGGACTACACTACCTAACATGTTGAATACTTTGAAATAACTACTCAGAATAAGGGAAACACTATGTTTACCGGCTTCTCGTAACTCAGGACATTAACCTAGAAGAGAGGCACAGAGCGTGGAGAGCAGGGGGAAGATGGGGCAGGGAGGTCATCCCAGGAGAGACCAAGGGACACACGGCCCTCCTGTGTTCCTCTACAGCAGCGTAGGAGAGAGGCACCCTTCAGACCCACGAGTGGTGAACACTCGTGTAATCCCAGGGGTTTGGGAGGCTGAAGGAGGATCTTGAATTCAAATCCAGTCTCAGCAAATGAGAGAGTCCCTAAGCAGCTCAATGAGACCCTGTCTCTAAATAAAATATATAAAAGAGCTGGGGATGTGTCTCACTGATTAAGCACCCCTGGTACCTAAAGTAATAAAAATAATTTTAAAAGAGGCACCCTTCCCATTATAACTATGATGGTCTATTGTTTTTTTTTTTGTTTTTTTTTGTTTTTTTTTTTTTTGGTACAGGGAATTGAACTCAGGGGCACTCAACCATGGAATCACATCCACAGCCCTATTTTAAAGATTTAGACACAGGGTCTCACTGAGTTGTTTAGCGCCTCGCCATCGGTGAGATTGGCTTTGACTCATGATCCTCCTACCTCAGCCTCCCCAGCATGCCCGGTGGCCCTCCCTATCTTAACTATAACAATCCAAACATTCATAAACAATTAGCTGGACAGTTTGCTTTTAAGGGCCAGAACAAAATATTAGTCAAGTAAAAATGCTTAAACTTCCCTGCTGCCTATAGCCCATGGAGTCTGACCCACCGCAGCCTCAGCCGACACACTCTTCTCCTGTCCCCTCCTAAGTACACGCTGGCTTCATGGTAGAGGATTCTTTGATCTCACATCTGATTTTTTTTCCTGGTTCTGGGGACTGAACCCAGGGGCAGGTCACAACTGAGCTACCTCCCAGTCCTGTCTACTGTTTTGACCTTTCATGGTTTCACTAAGCTGCCCAGGCTGACCTTCACCTGGTGACCTTCTTGCCTCCATGTCTGAGTCCCTGGATTACTGCATCCACCATGATGCCCAGCTGGATCTGGATTTCCTATTCTTCATCAACCCCACTCCCTCCTGCCAGGTGTCCTGTCTGCGTCCCCCAGGAATGCAGCAGGGTCCACTGCACGCTGTGAGCACACGCCTTGCTGCTCTACCACTGGGGCTGATTTAAACCGACTTGTTTTTTCCTTCCTCTTCTCCCTCCAGGCCTCCCTAACCATGGGAAATTAGATTAACCTTCTTCCTCTCTCAAGTCGGGACTTAGCCAGGTTGTATGTCCTTCAGCTCATGCAGCACAGGAGCCAAGAAATCCAGACTTCAGGGCTGGCACAAGTCCTGAGAAACAGCTCTCCAAGGCTACAAGGGAATCATGGCTCCCGACAGGGCACAGCGGGAGGGCAGTCTGTGATCCTACACTTTAAGGCCTCTGTTCACCTGGCAATTAGGATCACAGCCTCTGTGACAGGAGTCCCCTGCGTTTCTCTTCCGGTAGCAAAGCAACAAAACTCCACTCTCCTTTTTCTCAAAGCCTTGTTCTTATTTTGTTGGATCAGCACTGGGGTCAAGGACCAAGCTTTCAGTATCAAATTTGCCACCCTGCGGAAAACAGAGAGTGCCCTGCTCCAGCCTTCTTGGGCATGTCTGGCACTCTGAGCAACCCCACTTTCACACTGAGACTGATGAGCTCATCGACAGCTGAGCCTGGGAATAGGGGACAGGTGGGTTTGCCTCAGGTGGTCCTGGAGGAGCTGCTCCTGTAAGTACAGGGAGGTCTGAGGTCCTTCCCAGCAGCTGCCAAGGCTGCTGAGCTTCTTCCTCTCCTGAATGGTGTGGGCTGCTCCACCGTGGGACGGCTCTAGGAAGAGGAAGCAGAATGCAGGGACGTCGTGCAAACATGGGCATCCGGTAAGCAGGTATCCATGCAGATGCACGAGCCGTCTGACTGGCCTGAGACTAAGTTGCTAGTGTAAGAAGGCACTGCCTCTGGTGTGGAAGGACAGCAAGAGACCAGAAAACAAAAGTACCCCAGCAATCTCAGCCCAGTCCCAGGCAGCCGCAGATCACCCCGGGTGGGTCAGGAGCACCAGCCCTCCGACAGAAGAAAAACCCCAGGAAAGCTGCTGGGGTTTAGAGAAGTGAGTGAAGAAGACTGGCCTCTGTCCTGTCTTCCGCCTCCTTGGCTCAAGCTGGGCAAAGAGACACAAGAGGACATGGCGCTGAGTGTTGGAACCACTAGATTAGGACTTGGGGACAGGGACGGCCTCCTATTTAAGATTCACAGGACGCCCATTTGCTCAGGGGACTCTCAGCACAGGGGCAGAGCATTTGTTCCTATGGCAGTATCCCATCAACCTAAACGCACAGGGAGGAGGACAGGATGAACCACTGCAGGAAGAAAACACAGCAGTGGACGAGAGCAGACAGCCAGAGGAGAGAGCCGGCAACCTCACAGCTCTGGACGAAGCAGCAGCTGAGTTCTGACCAAACAGGCTGAAGGCCCTGGGCCCCCAGGCTGCACCGCAGCTGCACCACAGCAGCAGGCCCTGCCCATGCAGAGAGACGTAGGGCCACCTGTCTGGCCTCAGGGCCCAGGGCCAACCCCCAGGCCCTGTCACCAGAGGCCAGAGTAGTTGAGGAGAGGCAGGGCCTCCAGTGCAAGTTCCCCATTTGTGTGTCCTGAACCTCTGAACTTTGACCTGAAAGCAGTGGCTCTGAATCGAGTCCTGCCTTCTGCTCACAGAGCTCAGCAGGTACAATGGCCCTCTGAAGTCCCCATGTATGCAGGCACCTGCTACTTGGCCCTGATGATTTCTACAGAAGGAGGTCCCTAAAAATCTCTGTATAGACTAGGTGTGGTTGTGCATGCTTGTAATCCCAGTGACTTGGGAGGCTGAGGCAGGAGGATTACAAGTTTGAGGTCAGCCTTAGCCTAAGGAACTTAGTGAGGCTCTATATATCATAGGGAGACCCTGCCTCAAAAATATAAAAAGGGATGGAAATGTGGCTCAATGTTTAAGGGACCCTGGGTTCAATCCCTGGTTAAAAAAAAACAAAACTCTGTACTGTCAACGTGACCTTCATTGGACAGAGTACCCCGGCCATAGAGAAAAAGCTTCAGTGGGTGGAGGGGCAAGCTGACATACACCCTCACAGCTCACTGATATCGTCTTTAAGGTCCTGCCTGGAAGAACAGAAGCCAGCTCCTGTTGTGTTGGCAGTCCCCATGAAGAGGTCATCAAGGGAGCCCAGAGACAGCATGGGCAGGGTCTCCCTCCATGGAAAACATGCCCACAGTAAGAACAGGCCCAGCAGGAGCCCTGGGCACAACTGACAGCGGGGACTCACCTGAAGCCCGTGACCTGGTGACAGTGGTGACAGGACCAGTCAGGCTCACCACATCCTGTGCCCCCACCCCTAGAATGCGACCTGGGAAACGCAGGCTGAGGCAGGGCTTTGTACACGCAGGTTGTCCAGCATCTCCTGGACGAGGTCTGCTGTGTGAGCTAAGAACTCAGACACCCTCTCACCCAAAAACCCATAATCCACCTGCAAGTGCCACCAGACGTGTCCTGACCCAGTCTCCACTTGTCATCCAGGAAGGGCAACAGCCTGCTGTGCTGGAGGTCAGCCAAAAGGTGAGAAAGGCTGTGAGGACCAAAGGACCATGAGGAGGACGATCGATGTCACCACCAACAGGATGCTGTTTAAGGAGGGGCTCACCTGCCCAGCAGGAAGCAGCACCCTTAGGAGAAGCGCTGGTAGGGATCCAGCCTCCTGTGGACACGCTTAAAACATGGGTGGGACTGGCTTCACCAAACACCCTGCAGTACTCCAGCCCTGCTTGTAAAAAACAAAACAAGTAAACTCACACCGATGAGTAACTTGTGCCACAAGACCTAAGAGCTGTAACTCACATTGAGTAGGACATTCAGCCCCAGGACCTAATCCGTACACCCTGCTAACTGCAATGCCAGGCAACCATGGCTGGTTCAAAGTGCTACATTTAAATGTGAATTCTTTGCATCCCACTGAAAGGGAATTCCAAATTATGATTCACTTTTGAGTGACAGTATTTCAATACAAAAATAAACCCTCCAGTATTGCCAGACTGTCTTACCTCAGGGAGTTAAAATCTCTTCTATTTTGTCAAATGAGCATCTAACAAAGTGTCAGCTGCGAGGGTCACAGCTGGAAGAATGACTCCTTTGCAATATGTGGTTGACCTGCTTAGAGTCAAGCCCAGTCAAGAACCCACCTTTCAAATACTACTGCTGCACTAAAGCACCCCACCTCAGGTGGACATGAGGCGTCTAGTAGAAAGACCCAGTTTTACAAAAAAAGTCACATATCTGGAATTCCAGATTAGCCAATGAACCTGAATTTTGATGTGGGATTCAAAGCAGGCTGTATCAAGAACTCAGGACCAGAGGCAGTTATGTGTGTTCCTGGGAATGTCATGGTTCTGTCATATTTGGGTTCCTAATTTTAGACTAATAGCTAAATGTCTGTATGAAGCCCTAAAAGGAACAGAAATCAAGCATTTGTACACCAGCAAGCCAAGCAGCCTTTGAGAGGTGGACAAAGCCTCAAGACAGCCCCTGCCCTAGGCCTGCCGGACCCACAAAAGCATTATGACTGTATATGAAGGAGAAAGAAGGTGCAGCCCTTGAAGTTCTCATATGGACACTGGGGACACTGGTCAGTAGCCCATTTGTGAAAACAGCTTGACCACACAGTAAAAGGAGGGTCCTCCTGCCTTCGTGTCTTGACTGCCCCTTGTGACTTGCTACAAGAGGTTGAGAAACCGGCTCTAGGACAACCCACTTCTCTGCATGTTCCTCATCAAGTCCTGGTGCTGCTCAAACAGAAGGATGGGTGTCAGCTGAGTGCTGGGGGTAGGGAGGTCCCAGGCCATCCTGTTAGATGATCCAAGTGTCAACCTCAAGAGCACCCAGGCCACCTTAAATCAAGACACCCCAGTGTCAACCTCAAGAGCACCCAGGCCACCTTAAATCAAGGCACCCCAAATGTCAACCTCAAGAGCACCCAGGCCACCTTAAATCAAGACACCCCAGTGTCAACCTCAAGAGCACCCAGGTCACCTTAAATCAAGGCACCCCAGTGTCAACCTCAAGAGCACCCAGGTCACCTTAAATCAAGGCACCCCAAATGTCAACCTCAAGAGCACCCAGGCCACCTTAAATCAAGACTCTCCAAGTTCAAACTCAAGAGGAACCAGGCCACCTTAAATCAAGACACCCCAAAGTCAACCTCAAGAGCACCCAGGCCACCTTAAATCAAGACACTCCAAGTGTCAACCTCAAGAGGACCCAGGCCACCTTAAATCAAGACTCTCCAAGTTCAACCTCAAGAGGAACCAGGTCACCTTAAATCAAGACACTCCAAGTGTCAACCTCAAGAGGAACCAGGCCACCTTAAGTCAAGACACTCCAAGTGTCAACCTCAAGAGGAACCAGGTCACCTTAAATCAAGACACCCCAGTGTCAACCTCAAGAGCACCCAGGCCACCTTAAATCAAGACACCCCAAGTGTCAACCTCAAAAGGACCCAGGCCATCTTAAATCAAGACACTCCCAAGTGTCAACCTCAAGAGCACCCAGGCCACCTTAAATCAAGACACCCTGTTGCTGCGGATGGTAATGGGCTAATACGGCATGACAGCTCAGAGACCTGGAGATTCTTCAGCAAGTGGCATCTGCTGCAGTGGCCTCTCACTGAGTCAGACTGGCCTCTTCACTGACAGAGGCAAGTTCATGGACAATGGTCAGCAGATAACTGGATACTCGGCGGTCGGGTACAACAGATATTCTAATATGGCAACTGTGCCTAGGGAGGGTGAATGGAAAGGAGGTACCAAGATGCTCAACATCCCAGTGTCAGGTGACCGCTCTCAGCTTTTCTGTGACATATAGAAACACACACATATATATTTTTCCTTTTTTTAAGATTATTTAGAGACAGGGTCTTTATAAGATGCAGAGGGTCTCACTATAATGCTGAGGCTGGCTTCAAACTTGTGATCCTCCTGCCTCAGTCTCTGAGTACCTGGGGTTACAGGCATGTGCCGCCACACCTGGCTTATCATTCAGCTTTCATAAAGAAGTGGAAGTGGTGACAAAAGTTCAAGGTCAGCCTCAGCAATTCAGCAAGATGCTACCTTAAAGGAAAAAAATAAAAATGACTGAGGATACATTCAGTAGCAAAGCAACCCTAGGCTCAAACCCCAGTAACAAAAGAAAAATATGTTGCCATTTAAAATAACAGGGAGGACTTCATGGTAAGTGAAATGATCAGACGCAGCAGGAGCTGTATCTGCTGCATCGCATACTCTGTGTATAGAATCTGGAAAAAAAAAAAAGTTGACTGATGAAGAATGTTTGTCACCAGAGGACAACAGTCAATCATACTGCATCAGATGCAGGAAATGCCACGGAGACTAGGATCTTAGGTGTTCTCACTGCAGGATGGACGATGATGAGACATGGTGGACTTTACCCCACAGATCCACGATGCACATTAATGAGATTTGGTGTGATGTTTTCACATACGCGTGTGCATGTACTGATCACGTCCAACCACGCTTCTTCCACTCTTGGTGCCCCAGGACACGTCCCAGCCAGACTCGATACTCTACTTTCACATCGATTTTATTTTAGCTGCCATATATGAGACATGTCATGTGATACTTTTCTTTATGGCTTTTGTCAGTTAGCATTACATCATCCAGTTCCATCTGTCTGGCTGAATGTTACAGATCTCATCTTGGTTTATGGCTGGATAATAACACACCCTTGTGTACTCTGAGGCGTATATGAAATTGCTTACCTATGTTATTTAATTTTATCTCTGTATGTATTACTGAACATACTATTACATAACTTAAATTTACACAACAACAACAAAAAAAGAAACAAAGAATAAAATAAATTAGGAAACTATGCTCCTGGCCTGATTTTATCCAACTGAAAAGAAGTAATCTAAAGTATGAAAAATAAATCACGTACCTATTTTACTGTAAATGTGATGATAAAAGATAACGATATGCTAATTATCTTTGAACCAGTCGCTCACTAAACAAATGTGGGAGTCTTCAGTAGATTCTATTACGCAGAAAAACTACTCCTGTACAAATAAGGAAATAAAGAGTAGGGTGATAGGAGATGTGCGATTCATTAGCTTTCTGCAAACTTATACTTTCAGAGTTCCGTTATTTGTCCTCAACCCTCAAGTTCCCTTCATCCATCAATGAAATCCTTAGCTGTGTGGGTGTCAGAGGCAGGTGGAGGTGGCCCTGAACTGACGCTCTTTGCTGGTTTCCGCCAGGAACCAGGCCAGCAGTCTCCAGGCCCACAGGCTCCAGGGCACCGCCCACACTGACATTCTCAACAGCCAAGGTCGGAACTGAGCAGAGCTGCCGTGGGCTTGGGTGAAAAGCCAGGGTGTGTGGGTGGGACCAAGTTCTGACAAGGATCATCCTTTTTTTTTTCAGTGGTGCTGGGGACTGAACCCAGGGCCTTATGCACCCAAGGCAAGCACGCTACCAACTGAGCTACATTCCCAGCCCGAGGATCGGCTTTTTAAAACACTGTGTCCACTGCGCTGTGTCCACTCATCTCTTCTGTGATCCTACGTTGAACCCTCAGGGACTGATTCTTCACACTCAGGTGGCTCAGCATGGATTTCCTCAGAGGCCTCTTCTCCATACTATGAAACACCTCCTCTCCCCACCTCAGAGCCCTTGATCCCATGTCTCTTTCAAACGATTATTTGTGTACTCTATGGAAAACCTTTAAACACTGACTAATTGGCGGGTGTCAGTACTTGGAGTTCACTTCCTAAGGTATCCATAGCCATTCCCTCTTTTTGTGGCCTTTGTCTTTTACCTGTAAACAGGGAGCTAGTTCCTGAGCCAACCTGTAATATGAAAATCAAAAATGCAATCCCCTTTAAAAACATTTCTATCTTACATCTCATTTGGAAAAAACACAAAACGGACACAGAAGGAGACAAAGGCAGGTTGCAACGCCCCTGTGTTTGACAAAGTTGAAGATATTGATGAGAATCTCAGCCAAACTCTAGTCCCTGTAAGTCAGAACCTGAGAAGACAAGAACACAAGTTGCCACAAGCACACGATACCAAGCACAAGAGATGACAGAAACACTGGCCAGCAAGCGTACATGTTCTCCATCTAGTAAAAGATAGTAACAGGAAAGAAATCCGGCAATTTCCAAAACTAAACCAAGGGTTATCAGGAAATTCATGTCAGGATCATCCCTGGAGGGTTGCAAGATAGTGTGGTGCCCTCACTCACACCACATGAGAACTCAATTTCAGGTGCAATAAGTACTGAAATAAAAAGAAAATGTAAAGCACTGGAAAGTCAATGTAAGAAAGGGTGGGCTGGGTCACAAGTGGTGGAGCACACCTGTAGTCTCAGGTGCTCTGGAGGCTAAGGCAGGAGGATCACAACTGTGAGGCCAGCCCCAGCACTGAGCAGCACAGTCTCAAAATAAAATTTTAACAAGGGCCGAGGATGTAACTAAGTGATAGGATGTCTTGGTTTCATTCTCCAGTATCACAAAAGAAGGGGAAAGGAACGAGAAAAAGAGTTATTTCTTTTTGAAGTTAAACAGTATTTTTAAAGTTTTATAAATTATACATTATTAAAATAAAAATTCTACTAAGGGATACCATTAAATGGTGCAAGGAGAAGTGCGGAGTCAAAGAAACTGATTGCCTCACATATAATCAAAGACTTATAGAAAGAAAGAATCAAAGAGGAACCCCAGAAGAAAAACAGGCAAGAGACTTCAACAGTCACATTACATCTAAGTGCTCAATAATCATAAAAGACTCAACCTTTTTGGAAATTAAGAGAAATGTAAAACAAAATCACATCACATGCATGAAATTAAACAGTATTGATGAACATATGGAATAAATGAATTCTCATGAAGTGAAGATGGAGTTTAAGTTGTTATTATCTATTTGTGCAAATGGTTTTTCCACTGAAGATACTTGATACTCCCCCACCAGAAAAGAGACTCCTAGAAATGGCAACACAGGTGAACCCTAATGACACAGAAGGGTATAAATGTATTGTCCCAAAGAGCTGAAGCCCAGGGGCGTGGCCAAGGAGCATGTACCCAAAGAGAGGAATAAGAAACTGTGGGAAACCATCATTTCCAGGAGCACACAAGCTTTGTCATATGACATCCAATTTTTATTTATTTATTTATGTTTTTTGGCGGTGCTGAGGTTTGAACCCAGGGCCTTGTGCTTGCGAGGCGAGCACTCTACCAACTGAGCTATCTCCCCAGCCATACATCCAATTTTTAAACTAGTATAAAACAACATTTAAGTTTTCTATAAATGTCATAGGAATGTTGTATTTAATCCATATACATGTTTTAAAGAGAAATGTATAGAATTTGAGAAAATAAAACATACAGAAGTATATAAAAGATATATTATTCTAGATTAACTTGGGATAAATGATCCTCTTCATGAGTTTTGTCATCCACACATGTGGTATGTAACTGAATCTTTTATATACTTCTATATATTTTATTTTCTCAAATTCTACACATTTCCTTTTTTAAATAGCATAATACACACAACCATCTCAATCACACAAAATGGAATATTTTGTATGTTTATGCATAACCTGGAGGGACACATCCAACCGAGCTGCTGGGACTAGATGACTTAGTTCTTTGCTTGTAATGCACACATTACCTTTTAAAAAATAAAAGCTATTTAAAAATTTTCAGAATGCTTTATATTTAATTGAAGAAGGGATCAAAGCAAGAAGTTCTAAAATTCTTCTGGAAGGATAACTATATGTGAAATTAGCTATGAAATCTCTGAACTATAAGAGCAAAACAGCAGCTATCATTACTTGACACTACTGTGTATTATTAAACTATAATATTAAAATAATAAAGACCCAGGAATAACAATACAGAAAATTCCATAGATAAATCCATACATATATAGAAACCATTTGTATTAAGTGCAAAAAAAGGGCCCACATACATCCAGCCATATCAAGATAGGTATTTAATGTGAATGAATGATAGAACGCAACCCAAAGGTAGATGTTAGAACTGGAGGCAGCGTGTGCAGCTTGGGTGTGGCCCTGAGGTTACAGCACAGTACTCCCCAAGAAGCAGAAGTTAAGGGGGCTGATATTCCAAACAGAGCAGAATAGGGGGCTCTGGCTCTCCCTTCATGATACACCAAACACCTGCTCCTGTTTTGAGACCCTCTTAGACTCATAAATGAGTTGAGAGATTTATATACAATGGGCAACTGAGAAAATATCTACCCTCAGATGAGTAGGAAAAGTTGGGGTGACTTGGGCATGAGTCCTGCCTTGAGCAATGTGCTTATAGTTGGGGCAGAATACCCCAAATCCAGTGTCACCCTGAGTAAAGAAGACTGGGTCACAAATATGGCATATCTAACTAAACTGAATGTAGTTCGGATCTGAATTTATCTGATGCACACAGAGGAAGGGACTAGATATACACAAGTATCAAGACCAGAGGACAAGGTGGTGGTTTTCTATGGCCATGACAATCCCTGGGCTCCATTCGCTGGGACCAGGACAGAGGAAGTTAAACCTCCAGGGTCCAGTTGATCCCTCGAAGGGATTTGCCAGCAAACTCTGCAAACTGCTGTTGCTAAGAGCTGAGCTTCCGTGTAGCCAGCACTGAAGAGTCCCCCAGGGAAGCCCAAGCGGAGCGCAGCACTTCCTGGCCCGCTCCCCAGGCCCCCTCAGAGGGATGGGGCCTACCAACTCCTTCCCGAAGGAATCTGACCAAGCACTGAGTGTCCCAACTTTAACCCATTGCATTCAACGGAATATACCCCAAACCCCCAATGTTGGGAGAAACGCTAACCATGCATATGTCCTTAGATCACGGAGGAGTGGCTTTGCACGGGTGTGCAGGCACTTCCGTGGGCAGTAGTCCCCACCAGGACTGAAGAAAAAGGGTTAAAGAGCACAGATCCCGAGTTGGGTTAGGTGTGGTGTTGTTATTTTGTACCAGGGATTGAACCAAGGGGTGCTTCACCACTGAGCCATGATGGTAAATAAATGACTTCATTCTCCTCTTCGTTGTAGCAATGTTCACAAGAGCCAAGGTAAGGAGAGAGGTGAGTGTCTTCTGGATAAAAGGTACACCAGGAGACTCCTTCCTGCTGCAGGGCACTCAGCTGCTCCAAGAGACTACACACCCTGCATTCAGACTGCTCCCTAACAGGGTGAGACCCAGGCACTCATATCCACAAGACACTGCAAGAGAACTCAGACATGCCAGCCGTGGGATCTTCAGGCCAGGCAGTTCTGAAACAGAGGACCAGGAAAGTATCAGGGGAGGAAATGAGAACCCAGTGACAGAAAGTCTACGTGGGGGAATCTTAGCCGAAGACATTTTGACAAGGCGAGGACAGACACAACTGTACACCACATAAGTTTCATATGGAGTCACATGGATGTTGTATTTCACACCTGAACACGTTTTTAAAAAGAAATGTGCAGAACAGAATTTAGGAGAAAATAAAATACACAGAACTACATAAAAGACTCAATTACACATGTGCAGATGCCAAAACTCATCATTAAGAAAACCAATCTATAACATGAGCCCATCAAAAGTGCTATTATATATGAATGTGTCACATATATGTATATGGACATATATCACATTCACATATATATATTTCACCTTTAGATTTATCTATAAGGCAGTAGTTTAAAAATATATAAAAAACAGAAGGAAGACCAGGAGAGGAAGGGGAATGGGGAGGAAGGGGAGGGAAAGGGGAAGCACTGCGGACTGAAGTGGAGCAAATTATATTCCATGCTTGTATGATTAGGTCAAAATGAACCCAACATTATGCACAACTATAGTGCCCTAATTTAAAAAAAAAAAAATCCAGCATGCTTTACTTTTAAAGGAAGAAGAAAGCAAAGCATAAGTTTCTAAAATATATATAAAAAATTTATATAAAATAAATTTTTGTTCATTTAGCCCAGAAACCTTTTAATTATGAGCAAAAGACCTAGCTATCATTGCCGGGCAGTGTATATGTGGAACTATAATATTACCATAATGATCAAGGGATCACAGGATAAACAAAGCACATTGATCAATCCACATGTATGTAAAATTTGGATTGTTGAGTTCCACAGAAAAGTCTGTATAAATCCAGCCACATCAAGGCCAGTCTCAGCAACTTAGCTAGACCCTGTCTCAAAATGAAAATAGAAGTACTGCTGTAGCCACGAGAGGACCACTCCGATAATTAAGCTTCTTGTCGGCAGGATTTTTAAAAAATTTATTTTCTGCAGGGCGCTCACTGCGGGTTGAGCCCCCTTTTTCTTGTGAAAGCCAGGTTCGCAGAAAAATGGCGTGAAGGCTGCGGCAGGGAGCGCGCTGTACCGAGGTGATTAGTTCCATTTTCCTTGGTAAAAACCTGTGACGCCTCTGTGAATCCTAAAAATTCGGGACAAGGAGTAACTGCCATGGAACCCCACTGACTACGACCTCGAAGAATCTCCCCACCCGGGTCCCGGGCGGCCCCTCTGGGCCGCCGCAGCCCGAAGGCACCGCTCGCGCAGAGTCCCGGGCGTGGGCCTCCCTGCCCGGCCTCCGTCCCGGGCTGAGGCGGGTGGTGAGGCCCTCGCGGAAGGAAGGTCAGGAAGCAGCAGCGGCCAGCGGCTCGCGAGCCCAGGAGGGCGCGGCTCGCGAGGCCACGGCGCTCTCCTCTCCGCAGGAAACGCCCCTGCAGAGGCGACTCCGCTGGCCGCCGCTCTGGAAGGCGCTGCTCGGGGCCCCGCCGGCTCGCTCCCCGCCCGCGGCCGCTGCGCCCAGGGGCGCGGCCACCCCCGGCAGCTCTCGGCCCCAGAGCCTGCCTGCGGGTGCAGCTCCAGGCGCCGGCAGACTCACCATCTCCTGGCTCCCGGGGGCCGTTGGCACCTGCAGGCGGAGCAGCGCGGACTGCGGGGCCGAGAGAAGCCCGAGTCGGGCGCAGGAATGGCGGCGGGAAGGGAAGGGCCCGGGCCCGCCCCTCGCCCGGAGCCCAGGATTGGACGTGCGCACCGAGGGCGCGGGTGGCGCGGGGCCTCGGACCCGCCCCGAGTCTGAGCCCGCAAGCCTCCTCCCTGAGTGACGGCAGATGACCTCCAGCCCGGGGTCGGCGAGCCCGGAATGGCAGGCTCTCGGCTGCAGCTTTTACTCTCTGCCTTGAGGTCTGCGAGTGGACAGGAGAGCCTCCTACCGCTGACCTAAGGCGGCGCTTCCTCCGGGGGGTGATGGAGCACCGCCCGGAGAGCACTGTCAGGCGATCCCAGCGCGGGGATTGTTCACGTCTGCGTAGTACTCACGAATGGAGAGGATACAGCGACGATTAGCATGTCCTTTAACTTCCCTGCGCTCTCCTCCTGTGAGACCACGGATTGGACTTTGAACTGGGAAGCATTCCCTTAAAGGCACCAATGTCCAATGAACTAATACGTGAGGCCCAAGGATGATTTAAAACATTCTAATATATACACTCAAAAAAGGAAGAGGTGAAATTGTTGGTAATAATACCAACCAATATATACAGAATATTATCTGAAATATATCATTATATTTATTTATCATATTTAAGCTACATGCTTAAAAGATCATCAGCAGGATTTTTGTTTTATTTTTTGCAGAGAGCTCACTGGTTTGAAGCTTCCTCTTATAAATGCCAGTGTAACAGGAGTTCACTTGATACTTTGACTATATCTCTTGTCACTGAAATTTACATGTTTTTTCTTTCTGTCAACCTTTTCCCTGACCTTCTCCCTGGTCTTCTTTCCCCTAAACTTCTCCTCCCTGATCTTCTTTTCCCTGATCTCCTTCCTGATCTCTTCTCCCTAATTTCATTTTCTCTGAATCACCATTTAAAAGCCCCCTGTTCTTGCTGATGGGTAGCATCACAGCCTTTGGGCAGGAGTCTTCTGTGTTTCTTCTTTGCTAGTAAAGCAATAAACCTTTTTTTATTTTATTTTTTCCTTTTTCTCAAAACATGTCTTTGTTATTGGATTGGCATTGGGGACAAAGACCAAGTTTGCAGACAAATTGTGTAAAAGATTCTGTCTCAAGACAGCTTGCTGTACAAAACTATTTGTTTTCCTTGGTAAACAGAAATAATTGGTAAAAACTTTTGAAACCTCTATCTATTCTAAAAATAAGGGACAAAGAGTAACTGCTATTAACCACCCACTGTTATGTAAACATCCACTAAGAATAAATCTGAAACAATTTGCCGACCTGGGATCAGAGAGATTTTTTTCGAGTTAGCTCCTCTGAATCACTGCAGCTTAGATAAACCTACTTCCTGCAAATTCCTCAGGTGTTCAGCCTCATCTGTCCTATGTCAATATGACCCATATAAAATTACTAATGATGTGTATGCAGTTGTGGAACTCTACCCCAAAACTCACTGGATTTAAAGCCTCCAGCATATCTTAGTTTGCTGCAAACTCATTGCAGATTTGACAGCTGTGGATCCACTGAACTCGGGAAGGGAAAGAACTGGGTCTCCTGTTTTTGATGCTACAGGTGAGGGATACAGTTCCTTAATAATATTTCTCCTCAGACCCAGAGTGTCCCGACCCGCAGGACATCAACGAGGACGGCGAACCTAAGAGAGAAGGAATGAAGGGACAAGAGACGCAGGGAGTGACAGCAAGACAGGAATTCTAATCAAGCGGCAAATTTTTATTGTCCTCACGGGTATTTATGCTGAGGGAATGAGGGGTATGACGAGGTGCAGGCTGGTTGGCTGTGTTCTTCTATTGGGCTCCTGATAGACTGCAAGTTCGCGCTGGCGGGAAGGTGAGGTTCGGGCCGGCGGGAAGGTGAAGTCCCGGAAGAGAAGCAGGCACGGCGCCATAGGTGCCATATTGTCAGAATTATCAGCCAGGAGTGGGGGGGGGGGTGCTGCTGCTTATTGTAAAAGTCAGAACGTCCTCAGAATGAGAACTTCTTGGTCCCTGACATTTCCCCCTTTCTTGTATAAAATTATTGACCATATTCTGAGAGCCATATTTTAAAGGGGTGATAGAGGCTATGTGGCGAGGCGGGGGCGCGGCTTGCCCGAACAGGTACAGCGCTGGAGTGACAATCCCTCGGGAACTGCGCCTGTCTTAGGTTGTCCGTGGCAGAGCAACATCCTTACCCGTCATTGGATAATGAGGCTCTAGCCCTCATTTCCTGTCTTAGGTTGGTATGAGCTCTCACGAATCCTACCTGTCATTGGCTGTCCAGTTCAGCTCACAGGGGTGATGGTCTTTTAAGATCACCATCGCGATCCATCATCTCCAGTCGATGGTAATGAACCTGAATAGGTTTCGCCTGTATAGCCTCAATATGAGCTCTAAGAAAATCCATGATCTTGTTGAATATCAAAGGACCTATAGATACAATAAGCAGCAAGCAAAGGAGGGGACCTAGGAAGGGAAGGAGATAGGGAAGGAGTCCACTGAATCCAGTCCATAGTGGATTATCAGCCAGTGCTCGTCGGCGTTTTTCTAAGTCTTCCTGCAGCTGTTTGATCTTGTCCTTAACAATTCCTGACTTGTTGGTATAGAAACAGCATTTTTCCTGCAAAGTCAGACAAATGCCTCCCTGTTCGGCAGTTAGAAGGTCTAAACCTCTCCTATTTTGTAGGACCACTTCTGCTAAGGAATCCACCTGATCTTGAAGATCTTGTATGGTGCTTGAGAGTATCTGTACATCAGAGATCAATTGTCTGGATATGATAGAAGCTACCTGAGCAGGATAGACAGCAATAACTTTAAAGGATGTGGCGGGCAAATGAACCCAAAGCAAGGGGCAACCTTTATTTTTAAAATATGGATCCCACTGCCAGAATAGTCCCATGGGTGTATGAGAGGTGTGTAATATAACCAAAACCAAAGGCAGGTTATAAGATATCTGTGTAACAAATTGTTGAGCAATGGCTTCTGTGACTTGAATTAATGCTTGCCGCGCCTCAGGAGTAAGCTCTCGAGGAGAAGAAGGGTCAGAATCTCCCCTTAAAATATCATTAAGAGGCAAAAGCACATAGGTGGGTAGTTTTAAATATGGTCTTAGCCATTGGATATCCCCTAGTAATTTTTGGAAATCATTAAGGGTGTGGAGATGGTCCACACGCAATTGTATATTAGGGATTTGAATTTGATTAGTTTGAAGTTTGAGGCCCAAGTAGGTGTAGGGGTCCTGTGTCTGAACCTTATCAGGGGCTATCTGAAGTCCCAAGGCAGTAAGGGCTTTATAGAGATCCAAATAACAATTGTTAAGATCATAGGTATTAGGTGCAGCGATTAACAAATCATCCATATAATGTAATATATAAACTTGTGGCCACTGCTCTCTCACAGGGTCTACTGCTTGAGCAACATATTTTTGGCAAAGACTAGGGCTGTTAGCCATACCCTGGGGAGGGACCTTCCATTGAAATCTTTGCATAGGACCCTGAAAATTGATGCGGGGGAGGCTGAAAGCAAAATAGGGTCTGTTCTCAGGATGTAAAGGAATAGTAAAAAAGCAATCTTTTAAGTCGATGACCATTTTATAATAGTCCCTAGGAATAGCTACCAGTGTAGGGATGCCTGGCTGTAATGCCCCCATCGGGCGCATAACCTTATTGATAGCGCGCAAATCCTGTAAAAGGTGCCATTTGCCTGATTTCTTCTTAATAACAAAAATAGGAGTGTTCCAGGGTGAGGTTGAGGGTTCCACATGGCTGGCTGTCAACTGTTCCTGTACTAACATGGAGGCAGCCTCTAATTTTTCTTGGGTAAGGGGCCACTGATCCACCCACACAGGAGTTTGAGTTTCCCAAATAATTTTGTCTGCATGGGGTACAGGAGGGTCAGGGACCGACACTAAAAATCCAAATACCCAAGTCCAAATTTGTCTATTTTTTGTATGGGCTGTACAGGCTCAACCTGTCCTTGTCCTAGCCTCCCAAGGCCTGTACCAGGGATAAAGCCCATACGGAGCATTTGATGAGTGACTAAAGAGTCAGGACTAGCAAGAATAACTTTCATTTGGCTTAGAATGTCTCGTCCCCAAAGGTTGACAGGGAGATCAGGAACAACGAAGGGGGTAACGGTTCCTTTATTCCCTGTGTTATCTTTTGTGTCAGTCCAATTGAGCGCCCTGGAGCTTACTAAGGGGTTTTTTGATTGCCCTATTCCTTTAAGGTCAGTTAGTGATGAGGTGAGGGGCCATTCTGATGGCCAATATTTTTGAGAAATAACTGTGGTGTCCGCACCAGTATCTAGGATCCCTTGGAATTTCTTTCCTTCAATAAATAAGGTAAGAGTGGGTCTTTTGTGGGAGATAGGTTGGTCCCAATACACATCAGAGGAACCTAAAGAGGCTGTGTTTCATGGTGAATTTTGGGTGGCAGGAGTGTTTCCTGAATTGAGGGGAAGGAGTATTAATTATGCAATTCTTGTTCCTGCAGGGATGGCCGCTATTCCGTTAATAGCTGTGGCCAGTATTTTAATTTCTCCAGTGTAATCATTATCAATGATGCCAGGGAAGACCTGAACACCTTGTAAGGTGGTAGAAGCTCTCCCAAGAATAAGAGCACACATATGAAGTGGAGGGGGGCCTACAACCCCATGGGTATTATTTGGGGTCCTTGCATAGAGTCTAATATTGTATCGGTGGAGGCACAGAGGTCCAATCCTGCGCTGCCTGGGGTAGCGCGTTGGAGGGAGGTGATTGTGGAGAAGGACAGGGGGCCTGGATTGGGTTGGGAGTCTGAGAGGGAACAAACCTTATTGCCCCTGGGTTTGTTCTGGGGGCGGTTGGGGCCAGGGGCTGACCCCGAGAGGAGTTTCCTGAAAAGTTAGAGGGAATAGGCTGTCCAAGGGCATTGATCTTGGATCTATACTCCTTGGCCCAGTGGCGACCTTTACCACATTTAGGGCAAAGGGTGAGCGGAGGTGGTTTAGCCCCTGTTTGAGGAGATATGGGTCCTTGACCCAGTCTCCCTGTTGGGCAGTCTCGCGCAAAATGGCCAGGTTGTTTGCAAGTAAAGCAAGTATGTGGGCCAGGGTGGTGAAGGGCCTTGGTGAAGGCGGCACCAATGGTGAGACCCATGGCATAGGCTGTTCCTACCCCGGCACACAGCCTAATGAAATCAGAAAGGTCCCCTTTATCTTTGTGGGACTGAAGAACATCTTGACATATCGGGTTGGCATTTTCAAAGGCAAGATATTTTACAAAGGAGCTCTCGTTTTCACTTGGTCCAAGTAAGTGCTCTGCAGTTAGATTAAGCCGGGCAACAAAGTCACTGCAAGGCTCGTCAGGACCCTGACGAATTTTTGCTAGGGAGGTGGTGGCTGAGCCCTTTTGAGGGAGCCGTCTCCAAGCATGCAAACCAGCAGTTTGAACCTGTACTAGGAGCGCAGTAGGGAAGCACGCCTGTTTAGGGTTAGTATCAAATGGCGCATTACCCACTAGTTTAACATAGGTCCAGAATTTAGAGGAAGACTTGGTTGAATTTTTTTGGGCAGTTTCCCGACAGTATTCCCTAAAGTCTGCGTTCCACAACAGGAAGTCACCCGCACTGAGGGTGGCTCGGGCCAAAAATTTCCAATCATTAGGGGTGAGCCATTGTGTACTATGGTTCTCTAGCAAGGCCAGTGTATAAGGTGCAGTGGGGCCATACTGTGTACAAGCCTTTTTAAGTCTTTCAAGAAAGCGGAGGCTCAGCCTTTTATAAGAACCAAGGGCTCCACTCTGTCCAGAGGTGGGCTCCTCCTCATCCCCTGATTCCTGGTCCTCCTCTTGTTCTCCCTCTGGTTCTACCTCTTGTTCCTCCCCTGATTCCTTTTCCTGACCTCCTTCTAGACCCTCTGCCTTAGTCTGTGCGAGCTGATCTGCTTGACTGCGAGTAACTGGGAAGGCAGGAACGGGCTGGCCACGCGGCTTCACCTTATGAGTATTAAGGGGTTTGGGGCCAGTTTGTGTTAACTCCGTGCCCAAGGCCAGTGAGCGAAGTTTGGCATCAAGGGCTTTTAGTTCTTTTAAAAGTTGGATTTGTTCCCGCCTATGTTGGAGAGACTCGCGTAAAGTGGTTAGAGTAGGCAAGGGAAGTGGGGAAAAAATGTCTGGGGGGGCAGTAGGTCCCTGAAGGGCCAGAGCACAAAAGGCAGGGGATATATAAGAGGGAGGTGGATTTTTAAGAGGTGGCAGATCTGGAGAATGTTATCGAGCTGCTGCCTCCTCCAGGGTAGCCTCATCCTCTGGGGTCAACTCATCATGGGGATTTAAAACCGGATAAATCTTAGAGGGATTTTTAGGGGACTCTTTTGGTAAGGTGGGGTCTGGGAGGTTCCTGGGGTCTGGGAGGGTCCCGGGGTCCTGAGAAGGCTGAGTAGGGGGCATTTGAATACTAACCGAAGGGCATGCTGAGGGGGGGCGAGAGGTGGATTGCATTGCCTGCTCCCCAATTTTTACAAGTACCACTGTCAAAGGGTGAACTTTTAAGAATCTCATTAATTAAATTCCAATAAGAAAAGGCAGTGACAGGCACCTTTTGAGGACCAAAAGTCT
Source organism: Sciurus carolinensis (assembly GCF_902686445.1). Classification (NCBI taxonomy): domain Eukaryota; kingdom Metazoa; phylum Chordata; class Mammalia; order Rodentia; family Sciuridae; genus Sciurus; species Sciurus carolinensis. Next base: position 1,552,691 of record NC_062225.1, read on the forward strand.
CATAATAATATTTGAGGCAGTCTCCTACTCTGAGCCACCTTTTACCATCAATCGACCCCTCGAGGGGAAACCAAGGACATAAATCCTCTATGTATGAAAAGAATGATCTTAAATCCTTTTTCTTAACATGCGCTCCCCGAGTCTTGAGGGCCTCCTCGAGACCCATCAGAAACAAATCATGTGACGAAACTGCTTGTCCCATCGTGTGTCACTCACCTTGCGCTGGCCTCACTCTCCTCCTGGATCTGACTCCCGGTCACGTTTACCGAGGCGATCCCGAATCCCGCTTGGCCAAGGCTTCCCTGGAGGGCGCGTTCGCTTCTCAGACAAAGGTTCCAATCAACCACGTTGGGCGCCAACTGTCCCGACCTGCGGGACATCAACGCAGGATGGCAAACCTAAGAGAGAAGGAATGAAGGGACAAGAGACACAGGGAGTGACAGCAAGACAGGAATTCTGATCAAGCTGCAAATTTTTATTGTCCTCACGGGTATTTATGCTGAGGGAATGAGGGGTATGACGAGGTGCAGGCTGGTTGGCTGTGTTCTTCTATTGGGCTCCTGATAGACTGCAAGTTCGCGCTGGCGGGAAGGTGAGGTTCGCGCAGGCGGGAAGGTGAAGTCCCAGAAGAGAAGCAGGCACAGCGCCATAGGCGCCATACTGTCAGAATTATCAGCCAGGAGTGGGGGAGGGGCGCTGCTGCTTATTGTAAAGGTCAGAACGTCCTCAGAATGAGAACTTCTTGGTCCCTGACACCAGAGACCCAGGGAGACAGTGCCCTGAGTGAGCACAGGGAAGTGTCCAAAAGTTGATCACTCTTTCCCACATGAAGGTGATCACAGGTCTATTCTCAATGCAGCTATCAGACCACCAACAAAGGAAAACAGGGTCCCAGCCGTGGGGGACACATGTCTTAAGATCTGTCCACAGCCTTGACTCTATTGTTTCAAACATGAAATGAATATTATTGGCAATTTGACTTTAAACTAATGGCCAGGTTGTTGTATCTGTTTTATCCTGTGTTCAAAACCCCACAACTAATTAACAACTGGACTGGGCCTTCGCATGAACTGTACTTTGTTCCAAAACCAAAATACCTCCAGCAGACCAATGGACTCATGCAACATTGCTTATTCTCATCAGACTTGGAAAGTGATAATCAAAAAAAGGAGCATTTGTGATTCTATGCGTATAGAATATAGGACTATGTATTGCATATCATAAAACAAACAGAACTTTCTCATATACCTGAGTCATCTCAGGATTCCCATTCCAGGATCTAGGGAAACTTGGCTCCATTTAACATCAAGGACAAACACCAGCTAGAATTAATCTCAACCCCCCCTTTACAAATAAAAACACAGGTTAATTCTGAAGACGTGGTAAGTTTAACAAGGGTCTATGAATTATGGAACAGGCTGCTCAAGAGGCACGTAAAGGACCAGCGAGTGCTATGTTTTCAGAACATGGATGGACATGGGCTACAGAGAAATGCGGCAAAGAACTTCTCTGTCGGAGGCACAAGAAGAGGAGGGCAAGGAGGGACCTGCGAGTACTGGCAGCCATGAGCCTTCCGACTGGAATCTGGAGTTCAGACAGGGAAGGTTCAACATGGTGTATCGGCCTGTGGGTGGCATGTGGGTGGCATCTGGGTGGCATGTGTGCCTAGGGGGAAAAGGCCATAATACATTTTCAGAACAAAACTGACGTGAGGCAGGCAATGGTGGAACAACACTATCGGCAAGGCGCCTTCCCGTGCTTTGTCTGTGGTGGAGCCTGAGCGCTTCCGTGTTTCACAGCCTCCATGAAGAGCAACAGGTCCTCTGAAAACTTCCCCGGGGTAGGGAAGCCCAGGCTTCCATGTGACAAATGGCTTCTCAGCAGTGGGCATCGGAACTGAGAACTGCCCAGACAGAACTGCATGAATTCCTTCTAAGCTACTGGAAGACTTGTCTGCTCCTGCCCGGAGAAACCCTCCCCTCCGTATTTTGAAGACAGCACCTCGAGAAGATGTCCCAGGAGGACGCTTTGACTCAAGAGACAATGGCTTCTCCTTCTTGTGTGTTATGGTGTAAGGTATAAAGCCACCTTTCTCTCCCGCTAGAGGAATTCCCGGTCTCCTAACCACCTGTCAATCTGCGTTCTGCCCGCCTCTCCCGTTACAGGAATTTCCGGCTTATGTTGCCGTAATCTTCCTGCCTCCCACATTAAGTTCTAATATGTCATTGGTCCATCAGTCAGTCTGTAATAATTCTCCTCCGCGATTGGTTCCTCCCAGCCCGGGAAATTCCAATATCTGAGGAGAAAACCCTGCGCCATCTTCTTCTTTTCCTTCTTCCCTTCCCCAGCGGACATGAATCGTCTGCATAAAATAAAAGTTCCTCGTGTGAGACCTGTGTCTGCGCAGCGTTTTTCTGGGAGTTATCGACGAACCATAACTGCCTCTAACAATGGGAAGTCCTCAGAAACAGCTGTCAACCCAGGTTCCTCGGAGGGGCAAAGGCTTGGAGACGATGGGGCGCAACAAGGCACATCACAGGCCCAGAACCTGACTCGGGGAAGAACAAACCTAATGGCAGAGGATCAACTGAAAGGCAACTCATGCTGATTGGCTGGGAAATTGGAAATGAAAGGAATAGTGTGATTGTATTTGCCAGATGGATGAGAGATCAGCCAAAAGAAAAAGGACGCCAGCACCCAGGAGATCCTGCCTTCGGAGAAGCAGCTTCCGTCAGAGGTTTCTGGTGGCAGTGTCCCTCTTGCAGCACCAATGTGACCACAATCTGCCTGCGGCTGTTCAGGGTCCCATGTGCACGTCCTTTCCCTCAGTAGGCCCTTTCCCAGAGTCAGTCTTCAGCAGGACACTAGTGGACGTCATGAGCTGAACTGTGTCCCCTCCCCAATCTCATGTTGATCTTCTAAATACCCAGTGCCTCAGACTGTGACTCCATTGACTATTTGGTTCTTAAAGACATAATTAAAGTTAATCCAGTTATTTGGTGTGGGGCCCAATCCAATTAAACCCACTTGTGCACTCATAAGAAGTGACAATGAGAACACATAAGCATAAAAACTGTGCAAACACAGAGACAGAAGACGCAGTCCACCTTAGAGGGGCCTCAGAAGAAGTCATCCCGCCGCACCTAGACACACAGCCTCCAGAATTAGGACAAATACACTCCTGCCTTACGCCCACGATTGATGGCATTGTCACAGGACGGGCCTGTGAGACAGAGGCGGCCCACTAGGTCACACGCACCGTCCCTGCAGCACGGCTGGATGTGGTGCGACTGGCTCGCATCGCCTTCCACCAGCACTGGAAGACTGCAGTGCTGCGAGCGATCACCTCTCACTGGAGTGGATGGAGGCCCGTGAGGATGCAGCCCCTATCCGGTGGTCCACGGGGACTGGTTTTGTGGCAGGGCACAGCTCCAAAAACAGGCGACAGGGCTTACCCTCCTGTCGGTGTAGATGCTGTCCTGGTGAGGGTGCTAGTTGCTAAGTCCTCTAACAGGACTGGAAGCACAGTGGAGTCGACGGCTGCGTGGCCACCTGGGGCTGGGGGCTAAAGCGAAACTAGCAAGAGTGGAAAAAAAAGAAATGTACGCACTGCCCAGTACAAATCGAAAATGATGCCGAATGCTTTTGCTGTTGTTTCTACAAGTTTGTGATGGGGAACTTTACACTCACTAGGTTACCAGGCGGTAACACAGTTCCAATTTCTGTGGGAATTGAAATGCTGGTCTTTCCAGTGGTAAAGTGTGAGGACACAGCTTAGAGGAGTCCCCATTCCTGGGTATTTGTACTCCGACCCTGGTCATCTTAAGTACCTGCCTGTGGAGACCCTTCTCGGAAGCGCCATCTAACCTCGGACCAGAGACATCACAGTAGGTTCAGTGACACAGAGTTAACAGACGGCCGGGATGACCTGTGTGGACCTCTCAAAGGGATCGTCACATTCAGTACAACATGTAACACTGACCACCTGGCTGGTCCCACAAGTGACACTTCCACTGGAATATTGTACGCCCACATCAGGTATATATGAATATGTGTACAGACCTCCATCCAGGGGTGACACCAGATCTCAGAATAAGGTCCCTGGATAAAGACCTGAGTAGAAAAATTGCTGTTCAATGCTTCAATATCCACCCTGGCCAGCCATGTCCAGTGGTTTTAATAGGAAAGACCACCAGAGGTCCAACATCTGGTAACCTCCTCCTGCCATTGCAGGCCCCCTGCAGTTCCCCTCTACACACACACACACACACACACACACACACACACACATACACACAGGGGAAGGGGAAGGGCTTCCCAGATGTGATCATGGAAGAGGGCTTGCCTGGATGGGTCTTCTCTGGCCTGCCCACTTTTACCTGGGGTGCCTCCTGATAAATGGCCATTAAGGTCTGGTGTTCAGTTGAGTAAACATGTAAAAATGCTTCCGCCCTGGACATTTTCGTGGCTATGACCTTGGGCGTTTGGGACACATTAAGAAAAGAGCTTGTTCTTTTGAGCAACTCCCTTCATGTGACTATCTCTAGAGTGGGTGTCTGGTTACCAGAGTTCTAAGTTCTGTTAGGTTTAAATGCCAAAAAATTGATGCATCTTCTCCAAAGTTTAATTACCTGAGCCTCTTCCTATAGTTAGGCTTCCCAAAGTGCCCTTAGGGTGCTGATTTTACATCCCCTCCACGACTTAAAATCATGAAACACAGATGGCCTTTCACCCCTTGGGAATTCATCAGAGCCACAGGGTCTTGGTGTAAGGAGACAGGTTTCTCTTTTCTCACCATTACTGTCACCCTAGAGAAGTCACTGTGCCTTTCAGCCTTCCCAACACACCATGGGGATCACATAGGCACCTACTTCCTGCAGGGATTATAAAGTGTAAGTGAGGTCAAACCTATGCAATTCACGTTTTGGTGTCAAACATAGAAAATGCCAAAACTTGCAAAGATGAGAATTACAAGGGGTGAGAAACACCATGGAATAAACTCTAACAGGCCCGAGTTCCAGCAGTATAATCCAGGGCTAGTCACTTCTCTGGGACTAATTTTTCTTTCTGCATAAACCAGATACTTTTTGAAATCAAAAGAATACAACACGTGGTCACCCTCAGACAAGGAACCTTGCAGTGTTGTCCTGCTATGTTTAGAATTAGATGGACGTGTTGCCCAGCTCAGCCCCAGATACTATGGGGCCTAACACTAAGCAGTTAGTGACTCGATTCTTAACAATAGTGTGCAGTAAAACTGAAGGAAGGCCGCTTCTCTATACGAAAATACAGTTCACTGTAACAAAGTTCCATAGGCTAGGTAGCTTAAGAACAACCTCAATGTATTTTTAACAATTCCGGAGCATGGAAGGGATCCAGCAACATATGTCTCTCTTTCTAGAGACTCACATTGCTCTGAAGGACTTCTAGGGAACTCAAAGTCTTGTTTTCCCCATAAAATCAGAGTGTGGTGTGTTCTCAAAGGAGAAATAAGGCCAACATTCCTGAACATGAAGTCATTCAGTGAAAACACAGCAATGCGCATGGGAAGAAACTGAAGCTGTACCTCCTCTTGTCCTTGTTTTACGCAAGGTAGGTGGACACATCTTAGTTTTAACTAGTAGAATATAAAACTCCTACCTGTCCTCTCTAGAACCTTGGACAATTTTTAGGTACTCCTGTCCATTTACTTGACCCTGGGCAAGTAAACACAGAAAACACATCACTGCCCCACTGCCCACTTACCTCCAAACTGTGGATTTTCCCACTAGTTCCTTCCCTATGGTCTTCTGCTTCTCTGCCATCACCAACAGGTGCCAACCTGAGAAGTTGCATGTGTGTGCACACATGTGCATGTGCATGCACACACATGTACCTTTGTGTGCTCATGTGTGCATATGAAGAAGAAAATGGATCATGTGAGGAGGGACGTGAAGGGGTTTCCAGTGTGACAGGTGACGTCGTTTCAAATCAAACATTATGGGAGGGGGCAGATCCCCACAGAACTCTGCTCACCTGTGGTGTGGACCAGTCCCTTTCAATCTCTGGGCCTCCGTTTCCTGATAATACAGTGAGGAGCTGGATGTGAACCAGCATAAGTATGTACTGAATGAGGACATGGGCTTGGCTCCATAAATACTGCAGGAGGTGCCAATGTGGGCCAGGCTGGCAGGTGCAGGTTTACAGGCCTTCTGCCAGGGCTTCTGCAGATGTCCGTGAGGTCTGGGGCAGCCAGGTCTCTTTTACAGCACCATACTCTATGCCCAGTGCACAGAAGTCTTGGCCCTTAAGGCATTACCTGTGCATTTACCCACATTCAAACTCCACCTGCTGTGAGTAAAAAGAGGTGATTTGTAAGAAAAACACAAGCAAACCAGTTGGGGGAAAAATGGGCAAGTATCTGATGAGTCTTTTCCCAAAAAGATACAATATTGCCCCCGTGTATATGAAAAGGTACCCCATATCATGAAATTCAAATTAAAATTGCAGTGCAGGGCTGGGGTTTAGCTCTGGTGATAAAGAACTTGATTAGTATGTATAAGGCCCTGGTTTCAATCTTCAGTGCCACACACATTTAATAGAAAGACTCCAATGTGATCCAAATATGCAGTGGCTTAAAACCAATGATGAGAGTTGTAAGGATGTCAAGCAAGTGGAATCTTATACACTGCCATGTGTGTAAATGGTCACAGCCACTTCCAAAAACTCTGTGGTGGCATCTCTTAGAGATGGAAATAGACTGTAGCTGTTGCTCAATGATTCCACTCTTAGACATAAACCCAATGGAAATGCCTACCTGTGTTCACCAAGAAAGAATGTCTACAGGGACTGGCGCTGTGGCTCAGCGGTAGAGTGCTGGCCTAGCACTTGTGAGACACTGGGTTCAGTCCTCAGCACCACGTTAAAATTAATCACTTAATTAAGGGATTGTGTCCATCTACAACTAAAAGAAATCTAAAAATTTACTACAGCCTTATGTGAAAACTGGAAACAATTTAAATATGTATCAATAATGAAAAGATAAATAAAATGAACTCAATAATTTTAAAGTGGAATTTTGCACAGAAATGAAAAGAAACTATCACCACATTCAAAGGATTTATGAAACTTGTGATTCTCATTGTGGACTTCACAACACAGGCCAGCCAGGCACCTCCAGTGAGTGATGACACAGGATCCTTCTTATGCTGGCTCTCCCCCACTTAGCTTTATCTAATTTTGCCTGGTTATTTGTGTAATTGCAGGAAGAATAGTGAGTGACCACATAACAATCTCAGATTGTTCCTTTAAAAGTCTCTGGCTAGTTAGCCATCCTCAGGCAGTTTTGTCTAAAAAAGATATAAACAATTTAATATAACATTTAACAAGGTCATTGAACACCTTGGTAATATAACTAAGATTTCAATTTGAACCATGTTACAAGGAGAAACACATTCTTTCTGGATTTATCTAAATCAATGCATACTGCTGAAGTAGTACTTCTGAATAATTTTCAAAACTTAGATGGATCGAGGAGGGAGAGGAAGTGAATATTCCCACTTTTCCTCACAAAAGCACACCTTACTCCGTTAGAACACTTTCAGGCAGGCCAGCTTCCTAAGGAGAAGGGTTGATTTTGCTCACTGTCTGATGATTCCACAGCATGGCAGCTGGACCACCTCAGCCTGCTAAGGGCTCTCCTGGTTGCCTCCAGTCTTGGTGGATGGCAACAGGAGGAGGCAGGATGAGAGGTCCCGCCCCTGCTCAGGAAGCCAGGGAGACCGAGTGGGAGATGGCTCAAGGTCTGACACCAGCTCTCATGAACACTTACTGAGTAAGGATCAACCACTGCAGAAAGAGAAACAGCTGCGGAACAAGGCAGATGGCCAGAGGAGAGAGAAACTGACTATTGGGTTCTGGACGAAGCAGCAGCTACCTCTGACCAAACAGGCTGAAGGCCCTGGGCCCCCAGGCTGCACTGCACCACAGCAGCAGGCCCTGCCCATGGAGAGAGACGTAGGGCCACCTGTCTGGCCTCAGATCCGAGGGCCAAAGAGGTAGCAAAGAGAGGCAGGGCCTCCAGTGCAAGCTCCCTCACTCTGTGTGTCCTCAACCTCTGAACTTTGGCCTAGAAGCAGTAGCTCTGAGTGGAATCAAGCCTTGTGCCCAGAGCTCAGCAGGTAGAGTGGCCTGAAGTCCCTGTGCATGCAGGCACCTGCTTCTTGGCCATTCTGGTTTCTATAGAAGGAGGCCCACAGCTGCATGGACTAGCTGTGGTTGTGCACGCTTGTGATTCCAGCAACGTGGGGGCTGAGGCAGAAGAATTACAAGTTTAAAGCCAGCCTCAGCAACTCAGTGAGGCCCTAAGGAACTTGGTGGGACCCTGTCTCACAATGAAACATAATGAGGGCTGAGAATGTGGCTCAGTGGTTAAGGGACCCTGGGTTCAATCCCTGGTTAAAAAAAAAAAATCTCTGTATTGTCAATGTGACCTTCATTGGGCAGAGTACCCCGGCCATAGAGAAAAAGCTTCAGTGGGTGGAGGAGCAAACTGACATCACCCTCACAGCTCATTGATATCGTCTTTAAGGTCCTGCCTGGAAGAACAGAAGCCAGCTCTTGTTGTGTTGGCAGTCCCCATGAAGAGGTCATCAAGGGAGCCCAGAGACAGCAGGGGAAGGTCAGCCTCTCTTGAAAACATGCCCACAGTGAGAACAGGCCCAGCAGGAGCCCTGGCACAACTGACAGTGGGGACTCACCTGAAGCCCGTGACCTGGTGATAGTGGTGACAGGACCAGTCAGGCTCACCACATCCTGTGTCCCCACCCCTAGAATGCGACCTGGGAAACGCAGGCTGAGGCAGGGCTTTGTACACGCAGGTTGTCCAGCATCTCCTGGACGAGGTCTGCTGTGTGAGCTAAGAACTCAGACACCCTCTCACCCAAAAACCCATAATCCACCTGCAAGTGCCACCAGACGTGTCCTGACCCAGTCTCCACTTGTCATCCAGGAAGGGCAACAGCCTGCTGTGCTGGAGGTCAGCCAAAAGGTGAGTCAGGCTGTGAGGAGGACGATCGATGTCACCACCAACAGGATGCTGTTTAAGGAGGGGCTCACCTGCCCAGCAGGAAGCAGCACCCTTAGGAGAAGCGCTGGTAGGGATCCAACCTCCTGTGGACACGCTTAAAACATGGGTGGGACTGGCTTCACCAAACACCCTGCAGTACTCCAGCCCTGCTTGTAAAAAACAAAACAAGTAAACTCACACCGATGAGTAACTTGTGCCACAAGACCTAAGAGCTGTAACTCACATTGAGTAGGACATTCAGCCCCAGGACCTAATCCGTACACCCTGCTAACTGCAATGCCAGGCAACCATGGCTGGTTCAGTGTGCTGCATTTAAAAGCTGAATTCTTTGCACCCCCTGAAAAGGCATTCCTAATGATGGTTTATGGCACAGCATCCTTTGGAAGGCAGAGCCTGCACTGTGCAGATGCCTTGCCCAGTCTCCGTGGCTACTGCTCGGGTTGCTTCCACTTCTACCTCCGTGGGCTGCACTCCTCTGCTCCACCTGCTGGGCCAGTTGGAACCAGTTTGCCCTTCACCTGGCGAGCCAGGTGCTGCAGGCCAGGAGCGTGGTAGATGGAGTCCTGGGACTGCAGTGTGTGGGTGGTGGGTCTGTGGGTAGATGACCCCTCCATGGCCTGGAGGGTGACCACTGGATTTGAGAAATGACAAACCCCCAAATCGTCCTGCCTGGGAAGAGGGGGTGGGGATGACAGCAGCAGTTGACAGCACTGATCCCGTCCCAGTGCGTTCTTTTCCAGTGACAGAACAGTCCCTAAAAGGAAGCCAAAGCATCCTCCCTTCCCCAAACACATCCCTTCCCAGTGACAGTACAAGGGGACCCTGAAGGGAAAGAGGCACACCCTGAATGCTGACCCCAGACCCTCCATTCTTCTCCAAATAAAAATGTTGCCCAGTAAAAACAGATTTCAAATCCTCAAAACCTGTTTCCCGAGTGCCCAAACTGGCTGCTGACCCTAGGCCCCACCCCCATCCCACCCAACAAAACAGACCCAAATTAGTGTCCCAAACTAACAAGCGCATTAATTAAGTCACCTCTCAATGTAACCTATAAAGTGTAGACTCTCCTTGAACCAGGGGCTTATTTTCCACCAGCAAACTGGGTCCCTCGAGGCATCACTCAATTCCTGAATAAGACTCTGTTCCTGAATAAAAGCTATGCTCAAATACTAATTGCTTTTGCCCTAATTGTTTACCAAAAAGCAATGGTTTGCTGTCCTGTTTATTGTTGTCCTAGTGTGATCTCTGACCTAGATATACTGCACCCGGTCACTCCGCTATGGCTGCCATGGACCTCTGGCCTGCTCTGATGCTGAATACCAGTAACCGTTCCTGCCCCACCAGTTGGAGAACAAGGACTTCATGTCACTTGGCCCCAACTTGTCCTCTCTCAGCAGAACGAGAAATACAGAATGAGTTGATACCCAAGACCCTAAAAGAATGTAGGTCCCAAAAATCCTTTGGGGAGGGAATGATAAGGGACAGGCAGATGTGAGTGGTGGGAACATAAAGTTAAGGGAGTAATAACACGGCCCGCTTTGCTGACACCCGCATGTCTTCTTGTCCACAAAGCTATTTACCTGCAGTCCTGCCTTGCTTAAGTGGACAGCATAGGTTATATTCCTCAGCAAAATACCTGTTATCTGCAGGAGCAATATGGGCTAAAATAATGCCAATAAGAGGAACACACATTGTTCTGAAGTGGGAGGACGTTTGTGACACTTACACAGACCAAATCTCAAAACTCACGAAAATTAGGATAATCCCCTGTGAGAACAGGTTCCAATTAGACCCACTTAGCATGACAAAGCGATGTAGACTGGTCATGGTAGTGGGGACTTGAAAGGCTGATGTCATCGGGCTGTCAGGACAGTGAGGCTGGATATCCCTGGAAACAGAGTGCCAGCCCCCGAGCCCGTGCCCAGCCTGGTGATGGCCGGAACGTCAGCCTCCAGGTCTGAGCAGGCCCTCATGGGAGGCCTGAGTGCCTCTCTTGGTGGCCTCACAGCTGCCAATCACTGTACTGTGGGAAAAGCTGAAGCCTGCATCCCAAACAGGCTGGGATCCCAGAAGGCGGAGATCATGGTCAAGTGCTGGAGGCGGTAGGTGCCTGGATCTGGGTGGGCCAGAGAAGCTTGAGGCTGAGTGTGGGCTGGCTGGAGCTGGGCCCACCCCACGGCTGGGCAGCCCGTGACTGGGTGCCTCACCTCACCTCTCTGGGCCTCAATTTCCTCCTCCGTGATGTATAAGACATTAAAGAGTTTCTCAGAGGGCCAAGGCCACCCTAAGGACTGAATCACCTCCTGGAACTGTGTCACAAGCGTGACACAGCACCTCCCAGCACACAATCATCTCCCAGCACTGTGTCACAAGCGTGAACCACCTCCCGGCACCATGTCAGGAGCGTGAACCACCTCCTAGCACAGGGTCATGAGCGTGAACCACCTCCTAGCACAGGGTCACGAGTGTGAACCACCTCCTAGCATGGGGTCACGAGTGTGAACCACCTCCCAGCACGGGGTCAGGAGTGTGAACCACCTCCCAGCACAGGGTCACGAGCGTGAACCACCTCCCGGCACCGTGTCACGAGTGTGAACCACCTCCCAGCACAGGGTCACGAGTGTGAACCACCTCCCAGCACAGGGTCAGGAGTGTGAACCACCTCCCAGCACAGGGTCACGAGCGTGAACCACCTCCCGGCACTGTGTCATGAGTGTGAATCACCTCCTAGCACAGGGTCACGAGTGTGAACCACCTCCTAGCACGGGGTCATGAGTGCAGACTGCAGTTCGGGGAAAGGTGGAAGGTGTCCTATGGAGGGCCCTCCAGTAAGCTGGCACTTCCATCCAGCCTCCAGGTCCCACCCCAGAGCTCAGCAGCAGCAGCAGCAGCAGGTTCCACTCCAAGTTCTGTGATGAACTCAACTGCATTTCTGAGCACCCAGGAGATTACCAAGGTGCCCAGAGTAAATGGTCCAGCTTCTGCAGTTCCATTTTGAAGCTAACAGCATGAGTTTTGTCTCGGAGCCTCCAATGGCCGGGAAGATAACATGAATGTCCACAACTCCGGCATTTCTTCCTGGTGCCAGCGCTCCCCAGTCTACATCCACAGAAGGGACCAAGATGCCTTGGCTCCTGAACACAGATCCTTAATCCCCTAGAGTAGAATGGCAGACTGGATCCCTACGGGGTCTGGGCTTCTGCCTAGGATGCCTCGTTCCACAGTTCTGGACGTTGGCCTCCCCAGGGACAACTGGAATCACCTTGGCTTCCAGAAGCACCTCCTTTTCGTCAGCCTGGACCAGGCTCATGGCCTCACATACCCACAGGCTTCTCGTCTTGGTTCTGCAGCCACAGCCCCCACCACGGATCACAGGTGGGCGAATGCTGCACCACCACTTAAGCCTGGGTGTGGACAATAGCAACACATATAAGAGCTCCCTGGTGAGCTTGGGGGCAGGGGTGCCCCTTGGTGTCTACACTTGTCCTGGCAGCAAACACTATACCATGCGCCATCCCCACCTTCCTGGAGTTAACCTTCTAATGGGTCAGGAAAGATGGATGAGAATAAAGAAGGCAGCAGTCGGAGCTAAGGGTCTGGCCTGAAAGGGGGAGGGCATCGGGATGCCCAGCTCCCACTTGAGAGTGAGCCAGTAGAAACCCAAGACTGAGAAGCAGGCCTCTGGGGAGATGAAGTCTTGGAAGTGTCTAGGGCGAAGGCTGCACTGTGTGGACCTTGACTTTCTTGAGGAGGTAGGTAGAGCCTCCGGAGATTGGAGCAGAGGAGGCAGCCATGACTTTTGGCATCACTGTGGGAAATAGGCTTGTGCAGGGGAGGGAGGGAGGCTTGTTACCCGGCTGCTGTTGCAGGCAGCAGAGAGGGGTCCAGAGCAGGCTGGTGGCCATGGAGGAGGCCAGCAGTGTCCGAGTCTACATGTCATCTTAACAGGGAATTGAGAGGGTCTGCTCACAGAATGTGTAAGGACATGGAATGTGGACACTTGTCCTCCAAGAGTCCAGCTGCAGGTGGACCATTTTAACCCCCACCAAACCTGGGTAAGGTGCCCGACTCCACTGAGCCTCTGGAGGCCAGGAGTTCTCAGGGGTGTCACTGAGCACTCACCTGCTTGACCTGTGCCTGAGTCCCACTTGTGCTGTGGCCCCTAATGTCTCCCTGGGAACTGGCTGGCCAGTGGTGAGGCACTTTCAGACTAGAGTGTCCAGGTAAAGCAGGCCCCTTCTGACCACCTGCCAACTCAGGCTGGTCCAGACTCCAGACTTACCCCAAACCTCTCCTCCTTCCAGGATTGGAACCTGCCATTCGACAGACTGATTGGCTCCTGTGGAGAATTCACTGCCTTGGTGCCTTCTGCCCTGTGGACAAGGAGGGCAGACAATGGGCAAGGCACCTGCCACCCCTGAGCACTGCTCTCTGTAGGCTCCCTGACACCTTCACGGGTATGGTTTCCACCAGGGGCAGCCCTCCAAGGCACAATTCGCTGCTCGCAGGCACCCACGGCACCACCAGCTCTGACCAGCAGTTCTCTCCTGGTGACCCCAGACACGGGCCTAGACCCTTGCAGGGTCCTGGTCCCTCCTCCTACCACCCTTGCTTTTTTTCGAACTGCACCCGAGTCCATCCTCAGGGCACACTGAGAGCAAGGATATCTTGCCCACCACATACCAAGCTTTCTCTGGGAGTGAAGAGAGAGGCCCTCTTAGGAACCACACTCATCACCTGACCTTGAGGAGAAGCCCATTGGTATCCAATCTCGTGCCATAGAAACTGCCATTTAACACTGCATCCTAAAAATCCATGGAAGAAGGGAGAAAGGGGATCTAAGGGGAAGCATTTGGGAGATTGGAAGGTCAACTGGGTATTTGTTTGAAAAGGAACATAAAAGTTCACTGATTAGGGCAGGGCAATATTTGTTGCAAATAGTGCTAGAGTTGAATATTATATCAAAATCCTGATTCTACCCCAGCCTGGTCATTCTGGCTCGGTTTCTTTGGCTTCCTGTGTTAATGGAAATGAGATAGAGACTTTTACACTCATGCTATAAAGTGATACAGCAAGGGAAAGAGTGGCCATGGCATTTTCCAGCAGTGTAACTTTAATCAGGAAGGAGCAACAGCTTCAGAAGACTATCTGGAGCTCCAAAGGGGGAGACTAGAAATCCCTGCAGTTTACCTTTGTTTTCAAGTTTTAGCATTTAAAAAAATTATTTGTATTTTGTCTTCTTCTTGGTGCACTTTCTTTTTGAGTCCCCAAGATCAACAGGCACTTAGGCTCTACTTACCTGGATTGGTGAGTGTCCAAGCTGCCCGTCCATCTGGGCACAGGCATGAAACAAGCACAGACCTGAGGGAAGCTCTGGGGCAATGGAGTCATGGCTCCACTCTGCAAGCCTGAGGAGTGGAGAAGGGGAGGGGGCTTTCATCTGGAGCTGGGGCTCTGAGCTCTGATGAGGAGCAGAGCCGACAGGGGGACTGGGAGGGCCAGGGCTGGGTGGGAAGGAGTGATTCTGCAGCTTCCTGCCGTGAGAACACAAGGTCACATGGGATGGGCCGGCGTGTCCCCCAGGCCTCCCCCAGCACATGGACTGAGGGTCTTGGAACAAGGGTGCAGCGCCATCTGGATGGGTCCACAGGCTGCACTGCTGAGGGAGCTGGGAACAGCCTGGAGAGTTACGCTCCTGTCCCCAGTCACAATACAGTCGGGCAGGGTCTGGAGAGGATTTACTCCGAGGAGGATGACTGCCTCCTAGGGACTGTTACCTCCTCCCTGTCTGCAGCCGGGACCTGAAAATCATTTGTCTTGGGAAATGAAGGCAGTCAGTGGATGGCCTTCTTTCTCAATCCCTTTTCCAAGGTTACACTATCTTGGAAATTTGTTCATTTTCCATATCTATTAAAGGCCATGTGGACTTTTGCCAACCAGGTTATAGGCACGGAGCCACATAAGCCCTTTGGAGAGAACATCACAAGGTCGTGTGCCCAGATGCCAGACATGGAGATACAGAACTTGTTTTCCTAGCTGGATTTTGGGCTTACATTGGTCCTATTCCTTCTTTCTATGCCACTATTTCTCCCTAATAAGGAGAAGTGAAAATATTTATTCTGTGCCATTGTATATTACATATATGTATTTGCTTTTGATACAGGGAAAAGAGCTTAGAATTTGCCTTGAGTCTCAGAAGAGATGTTGGACTTGGACTTTTGGGTCATGCTGGAACTGTTGAGGCTGTGAGGACTCATGGAAATGCACTAAATGCATTTTGCTTTGTTAGATGGGCATGAGCTTTTGGGGCCCTGGAGCAGATGTTATGGTTTGGACATGTTCTGTCCACAAGCACTCATACATGAGATAATGAAAAAACAGTCAGAAGTGAAATAGATTTTCAAAGGGGTAACATGATCAATGGATTAATACACTTGAATAGTGTAACTGGGTGGTGACTCTAGACAGGCAGACTGTGGCTGGAGAACGTAGTCACTGAGGGCCTGCCTTTGGAGGTTATATTCTGTCCTTGGTGAGTAGAAGTCTCTCTGCTTCCTCTTGCCCTGTTCTGCGCTGTTTTCCTCTGCTCTGCCCTTCCACCACAATATTCTGCCTCACCTCAGGCCCAGAGCTATGGACTCAGCCAACCATGGACTGAACCTCTGGAACAGCAAGCCAAAATAAACTTTTCCACCTCTAAGTTGTTCTTATCAGGTATTTTGGTCACAACAATCCAAACCTGACTAAAACACCTATCTTATTTCTCACCCATTTTCCTCTTTGGATAATAGAGTTGTGAAATCATTAGTAATAACTTTTTTAGTATCCATTGATACATAGTCTGCTCCTACATTACCACTGTACTGGTTGTTACTCCCTCCTCTCAAAGAGATACTTTGATTATGCTGATCCTGTGTTGAAGCTAAGATATATCCCCAGCCCAGGGTTTCTGCTACAAAAATAATAACTACTGCTCACTGAAGACACTCACATCAAAGAGAAAAATAGGTCCATTACAGCAGATGTGCAAATATAAAACCTCAGAAAACAGGAAAACAGGTCAACAAGATACCTCCAAAATTTTGCAGGTCAAAGGTTTGCAGCCACCCAATAACTGAATCCATAGATATCGAAGTGAATGAATCCCCAGACAATGATTTTAAAAAAATGATTGTCAAAACAATTAGTGATTTAAAATAAGGTTTAAGGAATGAAGAAATGGAGAAAATACAGATTGTAAAAGAGCATTTCAATAAAGATTTTTGAAGAGACCAAATATAAATATTAGAAATGAAAGACTGAATAAATCAAATAAAATACAGTTGAAAATCTCTTCACTAGATTAGGTCAATTAGAATATAGAATCTCAGATCTTGAATATATGGTATCTGGCCTCAAATATTCAGATAGTATTTAAGAACAAAAACTATGATCAGAATATACAAGAATTGTGGGATAACACTAAGGGACTAAACTTAAAAGTCAATGGAAACAAGGAAGGAGTACAGGTACAGGATAATGGAATCGCTAAAATCATAGCCAAAGTATTTATAAACCTTGAGAATTAGACAAACATTCAGACACAGATTTATTTAGAACCTCAAATAGATAAGACCAGAAAAAGAACCATTCCATGACACATTATAATTAAAATGCTAAATATATATAATATGCAGCTAGACTATTCTGTATAGAGAATATACAGTTAGAATCTTTTTTTTTCCATGCTGGGGATTGAACCCAGGGCCTTGTGCTTGCAAGGCAAGCACTATACCAACTGAGCTATATCCCCAGCCCAGTTAGAATTTTAAAAGCCTTCAAGAGAGAAACATCAGGTCACAGCTAGAGGCAAACTAATCAAATAAATATCTGATTTCTTAGAAGAAACTCTAAAAATTCAGTAGAATTAGATGGATTTCAAGTCCTGAAAGAAATAATTACCAACCAAGATTATGATATCCAGCGATGCTATCCTTAGAATCAAAGTATAAATAAAAACCTTACAAGATAAGCATAAGCTAAAAGAATTCATGACTCCTAAGCCAGCATTGCACAACATACTTAAGGAAATCCTGCACACAGAAGACAAAAAGAGCAGAGCTGAGGAAAGAATAAATCTCATTAGAATAGTAGTTAATGAGAATTGGGATGAAATTAAGTATTAGAAATAAATTAGAATGGCAGAAAATAATAAATAACTCTATAATAACACTGAATGTAACTGGTCTCAACTTTTCAATTAAAACACACAGTGATAGATTGGTTTAGAAAATAAATCTGGGGCTGGGGATATAGCTCAGTTGGTAGAGTGCTTGCCTTGCAAGCCCAAGGCCCTGGGTTCAATCCTCAGCACTGCAAAAAAACAAAAAACAAAAACAAAAAATAAAAAAAAAAAAATCTGGAGCTGGGTGTGGTGGCACATGCCTGTAATCCCCCTGTCTTGGGAGACTGAGGCAGGAGAATCTCAAGTTGAAAGCCAGCCTCAGCAACCAGGGACTAAGAAACTCAGTGACACCCTGTTTCTGATAAAATACAAAATGGGCTGGGGTGTGGTTCAGTGGTTGAGTGCTCCTGAGTTTAATCTCCAATATCAAACAAGAAAAAAAATTCTGACTATGTGTTGCTTGCAAGAGACACACCTAACAGGCACAGACAGCCGCAGAATGAAAGTGAGCAGAGAGAAAATGATAATCCACTTAAATGGAGTGAAAACAAGCAGGAGTTGTGACTCTCACATCCAACGAAGCAGACTTCAAATCAAAATCGATCAGAAGAGATGAAGAAGGTCACCCTATAGTCATGAAGGAAACCATCTAACAAGAAGATATTGCAATAGAAAATGTTTACGCACCAAATATTAATGCATCTAATTCCATAAAAAAAATACTACTCGACATAAAGGGTCAGATAAGCAATTCAACATAAAATCAGCAGACATTTCAGACCAACAAAACACTTTAAGTCAAATGGAAGGAAAAAATATCTACAGTTTTTTGTTTGTTTGTTTGTTTTTTAAAGGAGAAAGGTTTATTGCTTTGCTAGCAAATGAGAAACACAGGGGCCTCCAAAGGCTGTCATTCTGCCCATCAGCAGAAACAGGAGGCTTTTAGCCAGGTGATTCAAAGACTACATTCCACGTGTTCTCTGCTGGAGTTGTAATTCACCCGTTAATTTGGGAGACAGTCATTTCTGAGATCTTCTTGTGCCGTCCCTGAAGTCTGGATTCTCACTGTGTCCTGCACAGTGAAAGAACAATTCCCACATGCAGACCGTGAGCCAGCCTGTAGTGGGTGGTTCATTTGGTCAGCTCCTCTCTTGGTCTGGCTGTCTTTAGCGGACGGCTTATGTGGACTCTCTTCCAGGCATCTGCCAGTGCCCGTCTCCTTTTCCCCTGTGTCTTCACGTGGTCCTTCTGTGCAGCAGTGTCTCGCTATCTGCAGAATATTTAATTCAACAACAGCTTAATTCACTCTTTTCTCAGCTGCTCAGGGAACTTTCTCCAAGACAGACATTGTTTTAGGTCACAAAACGAGTCTTAGCAAATACTGGAAAAGTTAATACAATTCATTTGATCCTATCAAATAAAAAAGGAATTAAGTTAGAGGTCAAGAGCAAGTTAAGCCACAGAATCTATATAAAAACATGGAAATCAAACAATACACTTTTGAACATGTGGCTCATAGGAGAAATTGGGAGAATTGAGAATTTCCTTCCGTGTGTGTGTGTGTGTGTGTGTGTGTGTGTGTGTGTATTATTGGGGATTGAATCTGAGGCCTCACACACGCTAGGCAAATGCTCTATCACTGAAACATTCTTTAAATCAAACAGGAATGATAATACTATAGTGGGTACTGACCCTGGCCTGGATACAAAATAAACCAAGGACACTGTCTGAAAATGAGTGCCTGGGAAAGGGAGAGGGTTCCCCTTTCCTTTCCCATGAGCTGGTTTTCAGGGAACCTAATTAGAACTATTCACTCCTGCCTTTTGGATTATAAAGGAATAGGACTTTCCCTAGGAGCTCACTACTTTCTGTGAAGTTTAAACGCCCCTGTGAAGCACTCAAGGGTATGCAGAGCGGGGCTCAAGAAGCTTGAAAGGGGGCTGGACTGTGGCTCACTGGTGGAACGCTTGCCTAGCACGGGCAAGGCATTGGGGTTGGTTCTCAGCACTGCATATAAATAAACAAATAAATAAATATAGAAATAAAAAGAAAAGAAGCCTGAATGGCTGTGGCCTGGTGCTGGGCATCCTTCCCAGTACCTGCAGGTGCCTTTTGGATTGTAAAGGGCTTTCCCTAGCAGCTGACAACTTTCCTTTGAAGTGTAGATGCCGGTGTGAAAGGCTTGTAAGAGCATCTAGTCCCCTATCACCACTCTGCCTCTGTAAACACGCTTCCCACTTGAAAACCCTTACACACATGTTTTTTGAAACCTTGTGCACAACTATGTATCATTTTAGACTAGAAAATTTATGACTCTAGAAGACCTATAAATATAAAATACCGGTAAGGGGCACTCAGAATCTGGAGTGCTGATCTTCTCTGGGCCTGCTGGCATAAAATAGAGTTCAATTTCTCCCACTTGTCGAGTCCCATTTGTGCTTCTTACCTGATTCCCACAAATGGGAATCTCTTGGACACTATGAAGCCGGTTCTAAGAGGAAACCTCTATTGAATCTAAGAGGAAACTTCTGCATGTATTTTATTTGTCAATTTTTTGAATTGTTTCTTTTGTTTCAATTTCATTGTTTTCAGCGCTGATTTTAATTATTTCCTGTCTTCTACTACTTTTGCTGTTATTCTGTTCTTCTTTTTCTAGGGCTTTGAGCTATAATGTTAGGTCATTTAGTTGTTGACTTTTCATGCTTTTCTGGGATGCGCTCCATGCAATGAATTTTCCTCTTAGTACCGCTTTCATAGTGTCCCAGAGATTTGGATATGTTGTATTGCCTTTCTCATTGACCTCTAAGAATTTTTTATCTCCTCCCTGATGTTTTTTGTTATCCTTGTTTCATTCAATAGTGTATTATTTAGTCTCCAGGTGTTGGAGTAATTTCTGTTTTTTATTTTGTCATTGATTTCTAATCTCAGTCCATTATGATCTCATAGAACACAAGGCAGTATCTCTATTTTTTTGCATTTCTTAAGGGCTTCTTTGTGCCATAACATATGGTCTATTTTCGAGAAGGTTCCATGTGCTGCTGAGAAGAAAGTGAATCCGCTCCTTGATGGATGGAATATTCTATACATGTCTATTAAGTCTAGGTTATTGATTGTATTATTGAGTTCTATGGTTTCTTTGGTTGGTTTTTGTTTGGAAGATCTATCTAGTGGTGACAGCAGTGCGTTAAAGTCACCCAGAATTATTGTGTTGTGGTCTATGTGATTCCTGAAATTGAGAAGGATTTGTTTGATGTACAGGGATGCAACATTGTTTGGGGCATAAATATTTACTATTGTTATGTCTTCCTGATTTATGGTTCCCTTAAGCAGTATGAATGTCCTTCTTTATCCCTTCTGACTAACTTTGGCTTGAAGTCCACTTTATCTGATATAAGGATGGAAACCCCTGCTTTTTTACTGAGTCCATGTGCGTGGTAGGTTTTTTCCCATCCTTTCACCTTTAGTCTGTGGATGTGTTTTTCTATGAGATGAGTCTCTTGCAGGCAGCATATTGTTGGGTCTTTCTTTTTTTTTAATCCATTCTGCCAGTCTATGTCTTTTGATTGATGAGTTTAGGCCATTAATGTTCAGGGTTATTATTGAGATATGATTTGTATTCCTAGTCATTTGGCTTATTTTTGGTTTTTATGTTGGCTTGGTTTCTCCTTTGAGTGGTTTTTCTCTAAGGTAGTTCCTCCCTTTGCTGACCTACATTGTTGTTTTTCATTTCCTCCTCATGGAATATTTTGTTGAGAACATTCTGTAGTGCAGACTTTCTATTTATAAATTCTTTTAACTCGTGTTTATCATGGAAGGATTTTATTTCATCTTCAAATCTGAAGGTTAGTTTTGCTGGGTATAGGATTCTTGGTTGGCAACCATGTTCTTTCAGAGCTTGAAATATGTTGTTCCAGGCCCTTCTAGGTTTTAGAGTCTGGGTTGAGAAGTCGGCTGCTATCCATATTGGTCTCCCCCAATATGTAATCTGATGCTTTTCTCTTGCGGCCTTCAAAATCCTATCTTTATTTTGAATGTTAGGCATTCTCATTATAATGTGCCTTGGTGTGGATCTGTTGTGATTTTGTGCATTTGGTGTTCTGTAAGCCTCTTGTATTAGATTTTCCATTTCATTCTTCAGGTTTGGGAAATTTTCTGCTATTATTTCATTGAATAGGTTGTTCATTCCTTTGGTTTGTATCTCTGTGCCTTCCTCAATCCCAATACTTCTTAAATTTGGTCTTTTCATGATGTCCCATAGTTCTTGGAGATTCTGTTCATGATTTTTTACCATCTTCTCTGTTTGGGCAACTTTATTTTCAAGATTAAAAATTTTGTCTTCATTGTCTGAGGTTCTGTCTTCCTCTAGTCTTTTGGTGATGCTTTCCATTGAATTTTTTATTTGGTTTATTGTTTCCTTCATTTCAAGGATTTCTGTTTTTTTTTTGTTTTTTTGTTTTTTTGTTTTTTTTTTTTTTTTGGGTGCTGGGGATTGAAACCAGGGTCTTGTGCTTACAAGGCAAGCACTCTACCAACTGAGCTATCTCCCCAGCCCCTTGTTTTTTTTTGAGAATCTCTATCTCTTTGTTGAAATGATCTTTTGCTTCCTGCAGGTGCTCTTTCAGCTTATTGGTATTATCATTCATTGCCTGCATTTGCTCTCTTCTCTCATCCTTTGCTTCGCGAATCATCTTAATCATGTATAATCTGAAGTCCTTTTTTGACATTTCTTCTAACATACTGCCATTGGATTCTATTAATATAGGATCTAGATTTGTTTGGATCATTTTCTTCCCTTGTTTTTTCATGTTGTTCGTGTATCTTCCCCTCTAGCAGTGCAGATCTGGGGTATTGCAGATTTCCCCCTATAGGCTTATAGTAGCCCTATAGGTTTCCAAAACCCTTTCTTTAAGGGGAGATCAATATTAGCAGTGCCCAATTCAGACACTATGCCATCCTAGACCAAATAGCCCCTGACAATGAGCTTCAAGCCTCCAGCAGGTGTCTGAGGATGGGATTTGCCCCACCTAAAGATCGGAGCTAGGGCTTCCAGGATTATCCAAGATGGCCGCTCTGGCTTCAAAACATGTTGGCAAATGGGGAGCTGCAGCTCAGGGTGTGGAGGTGGCCAGCTGGAGGTCCTGGAGGCGGGGTGCAGTTGGTCAGGCAGGGGTCCTGGAGGTGGGGTGTGTTTGGTGTGGTGTGGGATCCTGGAGGCCTGGTGCAATCAGTTGGTCTGGGGTCCCGGTGATAAGGCGCAGTCAGTTGGTCTGGGGGTCCTGGTGGCAGGGAGTAGTCAGCCGATGTGAGGGCCCCAGAGGCAGGGAGTGTTCGGTTGAGCTGAGGGATCCTGGAGACTGGGCTCAGTCAGTCCTGCCAGGGGTCCTACGGGGCCTGGCTGTTGTCTCAAAATGGTGGCAGCCATGTGTAACCAAACCTGCAGGTACTGTGACAGTGAACTTCCAGGCAACAGCAGGCAGCTGGTGCTCCACTGGTGGTTGGCGATCAGTTTGCTGACTGTTGTCGGAGGATCGGGAGGTGAACCTCGGGTGGTGGGTGATAGATAGGTATAAGGCAGGTGATGGACAGGCGAGAGGCAGATAAATGGTGGATGATAGATGCCTGACAGTGAGCAATCTGCACTCAAAAAACACGTCGATATGCTGGCAGACTGCAGGTGATCACAGCAGACAAATGGGGTAAACACCAGGGGATCGATAAGCAGCAAAAACTGCCTCACCAAGAAACAGATATCCTCTGCTTGAAACCGGAGTTACGGAGCAACAAGGAAAGCAGCCTCCCTCTAGTCCGCCATCTTGGATCTACTGCATGTATTTTAAAAGTCAGAAAGGTCCCAAATCAACAACCTAATGTGTGCATTTCAAGAAAAAAAAAGTGAACAAATTCCCAACCCTAACCCTAACTTCAGGAATTAGAATTCCTGGTGTATCATCCCTAAAGAAAGGGGGACAGTAAAACATCAGGTGAAAGGACATGTGCCAAGTCCAAACAGAGTCCAAGCACCATACCACATACCAGAATTTCACACAAGAGACTGTCGTGGCGCATGGGCCAACAGACAAGGCTGCCCCCCAGGGAGAGCAGAGGCATGTCGGTACTCACAGAGCAGTTGTAGAGCCTGCACTAGGAATTTTAATGCATGCTTAGGGATTGCATCATGGGCTGGGGTGGGGTTGACCTCTACATTTTAAGGGCAGCTAAGGGGCAGTGCCTCGGGATTGAAACTCAGGAGCCCCCTAGGTTAAATGGCTTCTGACCTAAAATGGCAGATCTGATGCCAATATTCCTCCCTTTTTTTTTTTTTTTTTTTTTTAACAGATATGGGGGAGGTGTGGGATGATGGTCTTTCTTCTGTAGCTTCCTCCTGCTGGTCAGAAGTGAAGAGTCTCATTCCTGTAAAAAGGGGATCAGGGAGGGCTTCAGGTGGGAGCAGAGGTTTGGACCTGGAGGTGTCGACAGTGAGTGGCAGGTCTCAGCCTTGGGTGTCAGGGGCTGGTAGTCTTGAAGGAGAAGCAGTTAATCGACTGATTGGTTGGTGAACTTGGGTATCTGATCTTGTAGGAACTGCCGTAGGCAATTTAGCAGGCATGGTCCTGTTTTGAAGATCTGTGGGCCTTAAACTGACCAAAACTGTCTGACTCTGGCTGTTTCCCTTGGCGGTTGTCAGGCACTCCTGCGGAGGACATTGTAACGTTTTTTTTTCAGTTGCTAATTGAACAGGTTTGCTTTTGAGAATGAAGCTACTGTACGAAGATCCTTAGTGAGATATGCCATTGGCTGTTGAGCTGCTTTGTCCATGATTGCCTATCCAGTATTCTGGGTGAATATTGTCAGCATTATTTTTCCTCTCAGAGACAAACAGGTTAAATCTTGCTCCATCCTAAGTATTGAACCTATTGATGGCATAATTAAGCTTTCTTCTTTGAGATCTTATAACCCCTGTCAGCTGAGAAGTTTAAGAGCTCTGTAACAGCCTTTTGACATTCCTCCTGGGTGGAGGCACGTACAGGATGTCATCTACATATTCTAGAACAAATATAGATGTTTTATCCCTGAATTTTGCTAAATTCTTAGCTAGGGTTTGTCCGAACAGATGAGGGCTATTGCCAAATCCTTGAGGCAACACTTTACAGGTTAATTGAGATCCACTATCTCACTCCTTAAAGGTAACAGAAATTGCAATCAAGAGTCTAGGGTACACAGAAAAGCATCTTTTAAATCTAACACAGTAAATCAAGCAGTAGCTGGAATCTAAGATAACAGAGTGTATGGACTAGGAGCTAAGGGTAGAGGAAAATGACTGCTTCATTAATTATTCTAAGGTTTTGGATTAGTCTTCATTCACATTTGGCTTTTGAGCTCTTAAAATGGGTGTATGGCATGGGCTGTTGTAGGACGTTAAAAGTTTCTGCCATTTGAGGTTTTGAATGATCTTTAATAAGTCCTTTCTTGTCTTTTGTTCCCTTTCTTTCTTTTCCTCTTGATCTCTATTATAAAAAATGAAAATGCAAGCTGGAGGAGATCATCCAAAGATTGATTATATGCCAATTTTTGTAATTTTCTCTAAATGTTTGGGGCCAACTGAATGATAAATTTATCCACTAAAAGTAGGCAGCACTCTATGAATTTAGGATCTAGAGTGGTGTTTTCTTATTGCCTTCCTGAGTCTCTCCATGAAAATAGTAGGACTTTCCTGAAGGACTTAGACAATAGTTTTCCAGGTATCCTGTTTATCATTTGGATCCCAGTTAGGATTGTTTCTGGGAACTGCCTGTGCTTTAGATGGTTAAGTAATAGTTCAGGTGAAGTCAAATACCTGGCATGAGTTCTGAAACATCTCAATATATTTATTTGGATCCCCCAAAAACCTCCCTAAATTTATTTTTATCTGTCTTAAGTTGGGAGGGTACCCTTAATTTTCTTTCTTAGGAGATGATTCCTTAAGGCTTTCTACTCTCACAATAGAGATTATTGAGGCCAAGCCTGGTAACGTAGGAAAGGCACTTTTCTTGATCATTTGTAATTTTGCAGTATGCAGGCTAGTGGTGAACCTGGCATTACTATTGAGAGAGAAGCTCCCTTCTGAGTTAGAAGTAGTATTAGGGACGTCTCCCTAAGTTTGAGCTTCCACACGGTCAGAAGAACTGTCTTTGGCAAAGTGCTAGGGTCCCAGTTTGCCCTGTGCTAGAGACCCTTGGAGGATTCAGACTTAAGGGCCTTACTACTTTCCTCCCTGCCACTATAAGCTCCTAATTATGAAAAAAAAACAACAACAACAACAGAAAAAAACAAGACAAAAGTAAAAATTGCCCATTTTTGCCTAGTTTTTGCCCTGTAGACTAAAGGGGTCTCTAGAGGGTGAGGGGACATCTATTGGTTAGGTGTATAATGTCCTTCTCTTGGAGGGTCTCACGGGAGGGGTCTCAAAGAGAACACAGTGAGCACATTTGAGCACAGGAATAGTAATGGGGAGCTTCTAGATAGACTAATGAAGGCTAATTATGTGAACAAAGGGAACTTGGGCATCTTCTTACTAATCATCCTTTTTAGCAAAAGGTTGAGATGGGTAGGGAGGGAGCTCATCAGCAGGGTCAAAATCTAGGTTTTCAGGAGGGTCCTGGGTAACAAGAGGAGCAGAGGGACAGCTTGGAACAGAGGAGGGAGAAACCTGGACATAGGGGATCCCTGTCCATTTCCCCAGTGCTCACAATGGTTGAAATGTCCCTCAAAATGTTGGGATCCAGGGTGCCATTAAGTGGCCATTTGGAGTCATTGTCTAAGGTATACAAAGGCCAAATTTGGTTGCAAAGACAACTAATTTTTGTGCCTTCAAGTCAGGGGTAAGATAGAGTGAGTCCAGAGGGGTGTCTGAGGGGATGGCAGAGGTGGCCGCACCCATGGCAAGGGAGTTGGTAGGCAGAGGCAGAGGTGTCCTCTGTGTTCTCTGGTACCAAGTGAGATGGAGCTGACCATTCTGGGAGTCATCACTGCCTCAGGATGGTAGCTGGGGCTGAGACCTGAAGGGGTTCTCGGTGCCTGGCCCCAGGGCTTTGAGCCAAAAGAGTGACCAAGACCTGGAGAGAAGGATCTTTTACCAGGGGTGAGGCCCTCTGGACCTAGGGACTTGGTTGACAGTGGGGATCAGCTGTGGCTCTGAAAGCCGAGATTGTGTGTAGTTATCTAGGACGGAGGTCCGGCTGAGGGTGAGGATGACGATTTCCCCTAGTGAACACAGACGTCGGAGATCAGGCTTGGAAGGCACAGGTCTCATTTTACTTAGGATTGTACAAGACATATATAGACACATTATCCAATCAGGTTAAGATGCTTGTTAAAACACAACCAACCTATAGGTAAGGTATGCGTCGTATTCTTGTAAATAAACCAAGTATCCCTAAGTGATTCTGTCCAACAACAAGTATGAGACAAAGGACTGGGGAAGGTGAGCTCCAGCACACAGCATGAGGTGAGGCAGAGCAGGTGAGCTCACTCCACAGCTTGCTGTGATGCCTGTTGAGCGAGGCTTTCCCTCAGCTCGTAGCTCAGCCTCAGTAACTGCAAAGGCCTTCAATCCATGGTGAGTCTTTACCATTTCCTCAGTTTCTCCTTCCAGACTGTTTGGTTTATTTAAACCATGGTGTCAGGGACTGCTGTCAAGTAAGCTTGAGGAATGTTCCCTACAATTGTGGGTATACCGGGCCAAACGAGGAACCCTGGGCGTGCTAAATGTTCAACAGTCACTTCCCGGGACCCACAGGCCCTTTGAGTTGACCAAGGGCAGGGGAACTCACCTGAATCAGCCGGCGGTGGATGAGAAGTCAAGTCTCGGTGAAATGGAAGGTGAGTTCGTGGGGAGGGTGGGCTTTGGACCCAGTATAGGATTCCAAAGTGGCTCAAGAGCAAGCTTGATGGGAGAGCCTATCTGAGTAGCAGCACCAATGAAAGGACACCCGCAAAGTCTGAACAGAGTCCACACACCACGCCACACACCAGAATCTCATGCAAGAGATTTATTATCAGTAGCACACAGGCCAATGATGGGCTGTGCCCCCGGGGAGAGCAGCAGTGTGTCGGTACTCACAGAGCAGTGGCATGGCCTGCAGTAGGAATTTTATACAAGCTTAGGGATTGCATCATAGGCTGGGTGGGGTTGACCTCTACTTTTTAAGGGAAGCTAAGGGGCATTGCCTCAGGATTGAAACTTAGGAGCCCCCTAGGTAAAACTGCTTCTGATCTGGAATGGTGGATCTGATGTCAATACCAGGGACCTGCTCAGCCTCAGTGCCCAGCAACCTGCAAGTCTACACAGCGGCAGCACAGGGGGAGCTTGGCCAGCCTGCCTCCCAGGCCTGGAGGAACCCGAGTGTCCTCTGCAGCAGGGACACTGAGCAGCCTCATGTCAGGAGGCCTCCCAGGCCTGGAGGAACCCGAGTGTCCTCTGCAGCAGGGACACTGAGCAGCCTCATGTCAGGAGACCTCCAGGCCTGGAGGAACCCGAGTGTCCTCTGCAGCAGGGACACTGAGCAGCCTATACCAGGAGGCCTCCCAGCTGCCCCAGGCTTGTGCTGCCAGGTCAGCACTCCTCCACCTCCTCCACCTCTGTGGACAGCAACCCTCTGCAGCCTCACCTGCCTCTGCACCACAGTCTGCAGCTCCAGCCAGGTCCGAGCTGCTGCTCAGCCTCAGTAGGGAGTCGGCTCCTGCCAGCAGAGCCACCTGCTGCTGTGCCTTCTGTTGTCTGGACCCCAGCTCGTGTCATCCTGCAGGACGAGGACACCATGCTTACTGCTACTGCTTTTGTGTCCTGTGTACGTGACAACTGTCTGAATCCATGGCTTGACAACTCCTCACAGCCCACCTGGAGAGTGACTGGCCAGCAGCTGTTGCCAGGTGCCCCACACGGCCCCCAGGGCCACCAGGCTGCTGCCGTGGGCACACTTAACAGGAGATGCAGAGAGAAATCCATGTTCCCAGGTCCACCACCGTGGAAGCAGGTCCTGTAGCAGGGGGTCTGACTCAAGTCGGAGAGTGAAATTGTCTGGTGAGCTCTCTGGGTGATGGGGACTTAAAGTGAAGGCCATTCCAGAAACAAGAGGTTCATTCTAGTGCTCTCTGGCCCCTTCCAGAGGTCGGCCTTACCTGTGCTGCAACAGATTCCGAACAAAGAGCTCAGAAGTGTCCTGCAGGCATGAGGACAGTGGTCCTGGGGGAACTTCAGGTCAGACTCAAAAAGTCACCAAGACCTCAGAAGCACTGGAGAGGAACACGTGCAAATTTCTTTGCAGGGTTGGAAATCAAGCTCCTCCATTAGGGACACTGGAACTGTGGCACCTCACCCAGCATTCCCCTGCCACCCTGACCTGCAGCTCCTCTTCTGTCCTCAAGATGACCAGCTGGCTCATTCCTGGGAACCAGAGGCAGCAGACCCTGAGGAGTCTCCTCTTGTGTCTGTGGTGCAAGACCTGCTTCAGTGGTCACGGGGTGTGCAGGGAGGGGCCTTGCTCCCTCCTTGTTCTGTGAGACGGGATCAGCACCAGGAAGTGGCTCCATGCTGTCAAGAGGCTGCTGTGGGGACACAGGACCATGCCTGGGAGGCACCAGACCTGGGAACAATCCCCGAGCAGGCCCAGACCTCTGAGGTTGGCGCAGCTTTACTCTGAGCCTTGCTCCTGCCCCATGAGAGCCAGCTGGCTGTCATGAGCAGAGATATGTCCATGAAGGCACCCGGCAGCCTCACATCTGTTAGGCGCCAGCCCCTGTCCAGGAGAAGGGGCTGGGGAAACACACACTTCCACGTCCCTGCCATGAGGAATTCCCTGACCTTCCAGATCCAATGGCAGCAGGGACTTGTCAAGTGAGGGACTTCCCTTCTGAATGGTCTTGAGTCTGAGCACGGAGTATGCAGGGTCAGGTTCCTCTCCTCTCAGCAACACCTGCACTTCCACCCTCACATGGTCTGGGTCAAAGGGTGTGCAGAACACAGCTCAAGAAGCTTGGAAAGGGGCTGGGTTGTGGCTCAGTGTTAGCGCACTTGCCAAGCATGTGTGAGGCACTGGGTTTGAGTCTCAGCACTGCATATAAATAAATGAATAAAATAAAGGTCCATCAACATCTAAAAAATGTTAAGAAAGAAGAAGAAGAGGAGGAGGAGCGGGGAGGAGGAGGAGGAGGCTGAAAGATCTTTGGCCTGGTTCTGGGTACCCTTCCTAGTATCTGCAGCTGCCTTTGACTCACTTATGACAAAGGTAAGGGGACAACAAAGCACCCACTTCATAGTGTCTGAGACTGACAACAGAGCTAACATTTATAGGCCCTTAGTTCAATCAGCAAATTAAGATGGGTCAGGTGCAATGGTGCACACCTGTTATCCCCGTGACTCTGGAGACTGAAGCAGGAGGATCTCAAGATCCAGGTCATTCTCAGCAACTTAACAAGGTCCTAAGAAAATTAGAGAAACCCTGTCTCAAGGGTTGGGGATGTGGCTCAGTGGTTAAGTGCCCCCGGGTTCAATCCCCAGGACCAGAAAAAAAATGGAATTTAGATGGATTATTTTATCTCATTTCAATTCGCCTGGCATCATCTCATGTCTGAAAGAACGCAGCTGAGGCCCAGGAGGACACGGATCCTGTCCCAGGTCACGGATTGCTGTCTGAGGTGACCAGGGCTGGGTTTCCCACCAGAATGAGGTCTTTACAGTTTGGGGGCAAACAGGGATGAAGTTCAGGAAGTGGCCACGTGGGGGCAGTGGACTCCCACGAAAGGAAAGGCGACTCCTCGCCCAGCCCAGCCTTGGAAGGTCCCTGGGGTCTGTTTTACTACTTTGTGGATTTCCCAGGCCGTCCTGGGAGCTGGGTAAACGCTGGTGTCTGGGACCAGAGCCTGGATCTGGCGCCACCTCTCACTCACTGGCTGTGAGGCCTGAGGGAAGTGGACACCGCTCCTGTTCCCTCCCTGACCTCTGAGAAGGGACTCAGGTGGGACTGGGTCAGGCCCTGAGCGGCCAAGGCTGTGACAGCACCTGACTGCAGCGTCAGGGGAGCAGTGACACCCGTGAGCAGGAATGAAGAGCAGCTCGCAGGCCAGGTGGCGAGAGTGGTGGGATGGCGGGTGGAACCGGCCCGCGAGGGGCCGAACACGGGGCTAACCAGCCAGGGCCTGCGGGACCTGAACCAAAGGGCCCAGGCGGCCGTGACCACGCCCCCAGGCCCCGCCCCGCCAGGCCACGCCCCCGTTAGGCCACGCCACCCCGCTTTGCCCTGCTGGGTCTTGAGGTGCTGGGATGGAACCCAGGGCCGGCACAGGCTGGGCAAGGGGCCACCCACGCCCCAGCCCGGCGGCGCCCAGTCCTACAGACTCAGTTCCAGCCCAGAGCCTGATTGAAGAGGCCCAACTCCAGAAGGAGCCATCCTGACGGCGACCCCAGGCCTGCAACAGCCCAGTGCACTGTGGACCCGGAGGACTGGACGCAGAGTCTCTGGACGTCCTGATCCCGCGTTCCTCGGCGGCAGCGGAGGGACAGGGTGGAGGCCCAGGGCACCTGCAAGCGGCACTCAGAACGGGCGTGAGCCCGCTGCACAGGGCAGCCCTCCAGCTGTTGGAGGACGGCCTTCGCTGCACCACCCAGGGCGCTCCCTCAACCCCGCCCAGGCTGGAGACCAGGGGTGGCCAGCTCCCTCCTCCTGGCCTCCTGGCCCTGTCCTTTGAGGTCCTCCTCATCTCACCCCAGGAGCAGCGGCTCTCCAGGGCCCACGTTACCCCACACCAACGCACGCCATGTCCCTCCCGGCCTCTCCCGGGAAGCTCTGCTCACTGCGTGGGTAACTGGGCTCTGAGGAAATGAAACACCCAACTACCTTGAGCATGGTGGCCACCGGCTCCTGCCTGACGCTGACCACCTGAGACCAGAGCGCGTCATGGCCCCTGCTTCTCTAGAGCACCTAGGGCCGCAGAGACAGAGACGGGGTTCTGGCCGGAGCAGGTCCGCTGAGCCTGGTGCCTGTTCAGCGCCCAGTGCAGGGTCCCAGATGCGTGTTCAGAGCGGAGCCCCTCGGTAGTGGCCCAATGTCTACAATGACTGTGACGGCATTGGAATCGGGGTGTGGAATCTCAAGGTGCTTTCAGTTTGCTCCTCCAAGTCGACCAGTGTGTGGATCATCCTCATGTGCTGAATAGGCATTCACACGGCCTCTGCTGAAATGTCTGTTTGTCCATATAAGTGGGTCATTCTTGATTCTTGTCTTACGAATGAGTCGAATTTTTTTTTTTTTTTTAAGGTACTAGGGATTGAAGCCAGGAATGCTCTACCGCTGAGCCACATCCCCGGGGCCTTTTTATTTCTTATTTGCGGACAGGGCCTCACTAAGCTGAGGAGTCTGATTTTGAACTTGTGATCCTCCTGACTCAACCTCCCAGCCCTGGGGAAACAGGCATGCCCACTGCATGAGCTAGAATTTCTATATACTCTGGATAGATGTCCTGCCTCCTATGTGACACCCCAACAATTTCTTCCCGTCAGCGGTATATCTCTCCATGTTCCTCATGTTGTCTTTCCCAGGAAAGTTGCTTTTAATTTTGATAAAGTTCAATTTTTTTGATATCCTAAGAATTATCAAATCCCAGGTCACTTTTCTGCTAAAAGTCTTATAGTTTGGCTTTATACACTAATAACTGTAATCAAATTTGTTTTACCACTGAATTCTATTACATCACCCAGAACCATGCAATTGAATTTTTATTGTATTCAGATTCACAGAACAACTGGATGTGGTGGCCATGCCTGTAGTCCCAGTGGTCAGGAGGCTGAGGCAGGAGGATCAGAGGTTGAAAGTCAGCCCCAGCGACCTATCGAAGCCTTGGCTCAAAATAAAAATTGGGAAGGGCTCACAGAGGCTGCTGACTCTGGTCTCCCTCAGCCTTGGAGGGACAGGAGTCTGGGGAGAGAAGGTCCTGGGAATCAACGCTGGAGAAGAGAACTTCACCTTCACCACACCCACCTCCACCTCCACCTCCTGTCCCTCTGGGGCTTCTCTGCTCAGCTGGTTTCTTACCTGAGGCCCCACCTCCTAGGACAGGCTTGTCCACCCCATCAGAAGCATTTGGGGCTGGGGTGCAGCTCAGGGGTAGCACTTGCCCAGCACGTGTGGGCCTGGGTTCAACCCCAGCACTGGAAACCAGCCTGTGCCGTTCATCTGTGAGCACCTACCATGCCAGGCACCTGCCGAGCACTGTGGCCACCACGCCGTCTCCTGGGACCTCCGACAGGTCTTGGAGGAAGTTGCTAGGCAGCCATTCAACAGAGAGGAGACTAGAGCTCAGGGAGGCTGGTCACTGGGGACACTTGCCAAACAGAAGCTGCTTCATTGATGGAGAAGCAAGGCGAAGGCCCAGTTCCTAACTGAACCACGTGGTCACTGGGCTGGTGCAGCTGGCTGGTGGAGCGCTTGCCAGGCACTGCCAGGTGGGTCATGTCCCCAGGCGTGGGCTGGGTCCTCACTCAGAATTCAGCCAGCAGCTCCATTGCCCTTTGTTTTCCAGTGCTGCGACTCTTTTCCCTATTAAATACCACCCTGCTGTAGCCTAATAACACAGCATCCTGTCTCCCTGCTAATATGAATTGCAGCTTCCCTGAGGATTTCTTCTGCTCAACCACCTTGAATTGATCAATCCTCCCTCATGCTACAGTGAATATTAAAGTGCTGCTGTGGCTCAGGTCACCGCAGTTGGGCCACTTGAATGATCCCCAGGCTTTAGCATCCACTGTAGTCCAAAAGGAGCATCTAAGCTTCAGATAAGCTGACGAGAGGACAGAGAGGCTCCTTCCAGCAACCTGGAGGCCACTGGCACTGAGGGCTTCGGGGAAGGAGGTCTGCCTCTGGGTCTGATGGGAATTAAGTCAGGGATGGTCCAGCTCCTGTCAGAAATCAAGCAACTCGCCCTTCCGCGCTGCAGTTTTCTAATCTGCACAGCAGAGATAAAGCCTACTTCTTTCTCACCCCAGGCTGTCTTTGCTAGTTAGCTGGGGAGTCCTGCCAGCCACCCAGGCCTTCCACGGAGGGAATGCATGTGACAGCGCCACATCGCAGACCTTTGCATGCAGAGGGAGGCCGTGGAAATGCAGTGGCACCCCCTCCGCCACCAAAGAGTCTTATTTAAGCTTCTCTGGACCTTCACCATAATTGTCTTTACTAACAGAATATCAGCAAAAAATTTCTCCAAAGAACTCAGTGTGGTTTAGCATTTCCTATTTTCTGTGAAGACTAAGTTGCTCTGTCTTGCAAAAGCTGAATTTCCCATCTAAGTTGATGGTGTACAGAATTGTTACTTGTTTTGTGGTAACACTTGTAACACCACTGACGAATCTAACAACAACAACAAAGGACAAAAAGCAAATTTCTGTGAGGAACCCCCTCCCACAATATTTTTATGTAGACCTCTAAGAAAATAAACTTCCAAACCCCTCCTCCAGGGATAAACTTCAAAGAATTTCCAGATTCATGGTCCAAATTATTTTGAGGTGATAGCCAGTCTGGACTACTGCACCTAATAAACCTGCTTCTTTCTAATTCTTAGGATGTCCAGCCTCATCTGTCCTATATCATTTTGCAACCCAGATGGGGCAGTGGAGGGGAAGATGGCTTCTTTGCCTCTCTTGTCTCTAGGGTTTGACTTCCCCAGGACACTGGAAGATGTTTCCCCTTTGGCATGCAACACAGGTGACTCTTTGCTTGAAGGCAGGGCAACTCACCAGGCACTGCAGAGTTGCTGCCCCAAAGCACAACAGAACCCACAAGGAGCAGGAACCAGGAGCAGGGAACTTGTAGCACCACCCAACTGAACAAGGACTCGGGTCCATTAGGGGGATCCCACCTGACGTCCCCAGAGAGGCCTAAGGAGGTGGAAGAGAGGCTTGATCAACCTCTGAGGGTGCTCAAGTAAGCTCCAAAGGAAATGAAGCCAGAAAGGTCCCAGGGAGTCCCTAGTCTCTGTTCAGGGTCAGTGAGCAGAGGGGAAACTGACTCCTTCTTTGGTTTTGGAATTTTTGGAATTGAGGTGGTATGGAAATTTTGCTCTGACCATGTGTGAATGGGGCAGGCATGGAAGGGTTCTAACCCAACAAAGGGGCCGAGGTGAGTGTGAAGTCCGACTCTGTAGTTCTGTGGTGCCTCAGACAGTCTAAGGTGGAATTCCACCAACCAGCCTCTGATTGGGGGTTTATACCAACCTGCAAGGCTAAGAGGACCCTAAGTCCCCAAAAGGGGAACAGCCAGAGATGGATGAAGTGAGTCTTATCCTAAGTGTGTGGCACCGAAGCAGGATGCAACATGGGAGGCACACAAAGTAGACTGAGCCCCTTAAACCCCGTGGAGGGTATGTTGAGAAAATCTAAGGTTTTAAGGGAGACCGTGGGGTGAAACTCACCCACACAGGTTGCTTACTCTCTGTGAATTAGAATAGCCAACCTTAGATGTGGACTGGTCACCAGAAGGAACTTTCAACAAGAATGTCATTGCTGAGGTCCTTTGAATAGTTTCTGGAACCCCTGGACACCCAGACCAATTCCTTTATATTGATTGCTGGCAAGAGATCATAAAGAAACAGCCTGTCTACATGGACTGTCCAAGTTGATGTTAGCTCAGGCTACAGCAGCCTCTGAGACCCAACAAAAGGGAACGAAGCAGAGAAAATCTGACAAGGAAAAGACAGGAAAGGAACCAGTTTTGCCCAGTGAGCCAGAAGGAACCATCACCACTCTAGCCAACCTTGCCAACACCTCTGAGATAACACGTTGTCCTCTCAGCCCCCTCAGCCCCAGAGACAGCAGATGGTGTCCACTTGACACAAACCACTCCTTCCTCTGTGATGTCCTCAGGGCTAGAGACTTCTCTAGGGCCAAAAACACTTACTCCTCTCCCCACACCAAGATGGGGACCCATTCCATGACCAGAGCCACAACCCAAATGGGAGCTCTCCAGATGCCCCTGCAAGAGACTGGAGGACATGCCTGTGTTGACCAGGGGGGAAATGTCTAAGGGGGTCTGCATTTTTGTGTATCAGCCTTTCACCACCACTGATCTCTTGAATTGGAAAAATCATACTCCTTCCTAAATGGAGAAATTCCAGGCCATTATTGATCTGATGCAGTCCATTATTCAGACCCATCAACCTTGCTGGTTGGCTGCTGGAAGCCCCTTCTGACGTGATTCAATATGGAGGAGTACAGATGGGTGACCCAAGAAGCTTTAAACTGGCTGGAGGAACGTGCTCTGGATGCACAAGGCAATGTACAAGCCTATGCCCCAGCCAAGTTCCCTGACACAGACCCAGGGTGGGAACCCAGCAAGAGGAAGACCTCCTAAAGATAAAGAGATGTCAAGAGACCCTCATAGGTAGCCTAAAAGGAGGGGAAAGGTGAGCCCTAAATATGAACAAGATATCAGAAGCACCCCAGAAGCCTGATGAAAGTCCCAGCCTGTGCTATGAGCAGCTGTCTGAGGCCTTTCAACCTTTCACTCGCTTTGATCTTGAGGCACCAGGCAACCAGTAGATGGTTAATGAAGCTTTTATGGGACAGGCCCAGGGAGACGTTCACTGAAAACTTCAAAAACTAGAGGATTTTGCGGGAGGAATGCCAGAATGCCAGTGAGCCGATTGAAGTGGCCACCACAGTGTTTGTCAACCAAGATCGAGGCTCAGCAGGAAGCAGACTGATTATAAAAAAGAAGAGGAATCTCCTTGCAGCTTTCCTTATTGCAAACCCAGAAATCACCTGAAGGGGGTTCCACCAGGACAATGCCCACACAAACGTCAAATTGGGGCTGGATGCAGGGCCAGAAGAAGATCTGGATGGAAGGACCACCTCAATCCAGGGATTAGACTGAGACTAATCTACTGTGCTACTGCAATCTAGGGGTCACTGGAAAAATGAGTGCCCTCAATTGAAAAAAGACATCTGGGCTGCGGCTACTCCTTACTGGATAAGAGAGGCCAAGTCATTCAAGGGCAATACAAGCCCTACACACGTGTCTCCCATGATGCTCAATTCCACATACATCCCTAGGATGCCTCTGAGAGAGACGTCTTGTGACTGGCATTCTTGGAAAATTATGATGAGGACTAGAACCAGCTGGGCTCCATTGCTTTGGGCCCCAAGTACTTATGGTTTGAATGCTTATGGGGGGGCAACCTGTGGACTTTATGGTAAACACTGGGACCCACCATTCCATGGTGACCTAACCTGGGGGTCTACTTTCAAAGAAACGAACCACGATCACATGAGCCAGTGGCTCAAAGCTCATCATCCTTCCCTGTTGCCCGGCGTTGCAATATAACACACCATGAAGTGGTCCATGAATTCCTGTATGTGCCAGATTGCCCAGGGCCACTGAGAGGCTGAGACCTGCTGAGGAAGCTCTGAACCCAGATAACCTTTGAACCTTTGATGCCAAAGGTCAGGTAGTCCTATCACTGGGAAAACCTGAAGCAAAGGTTTTAACCCTCACAATCCACCAGGAAGAGGAGTGGCACTTCTTCAGACTCGTAGAGACACCACGCAGGGACCACAGCTCCCTTTCCAAGGACTGGGAGTATGGGTGGAGGACAGTCCTCTAGCCCAAAACACTCTCCCGTTGGCAATGGAAAACACCGGGAGCTGTACAGGCATGCTTGGAACAATACCATATTCCTCACAAGGCACAACTTGGAATTCAAAAACATTTGGACAGACTTTTACAATATGGAATTCTTAGGCCTTGCCTGTCGCCACGGAATACACCTCTTTTGCCTGTCCAGAAATGAAGAACAGATAATTTCTGGTCAGTCCAAGATTTACGAGCATCAAATCCAGTCATGGTCATCTTATATCCTGTGGTCCCCAATCTGTACACTCTCCTCAGTCTGCTCCAGCCGAGACAGACTATCTCACGTGCCTGGACCTTCAAAATGCCTTCCTCAGCATCCAACTGACATCACAGAGGCAGTCACGCTTTGCCTTCCCATGGGAAGACTCCAATGGTACAAAGGCCAACTGACCTGGACTAGGCTACCACAAGGCTACAAACACTGACCGGTTATCTTCAGGAGATGCTGGTGTCTAGCTTAAAAGCCCTTCATGCAAAACACTGTGGATGCACATGACTCCAATATGTAGATGACGTTGCTGGCTGGACCAATCGGAGAAGACTCCATGAACGGGATACAATTGCTCCTCACTCTCCTATGTAAGGTCTGTTACAAAATCTCAACCATGAAAGCCCAGATCTGCCAGGAAAAACGTCAGCCAGCTTGCTTTCTATCTGACTCAGGGACAATGACCTCTGGGCCCTAGGAGAAAACAGTTGATCTGCTTTATTCCAGTCCCTTCAACCCATCATCAGATCCGAGAGTTCTTGGGTGCTGCTTAATATGGATTCCCAAATTTTCAGTTATGGCAAAGCCCCTCTATGCAGCCACAAAGCGGGGAGAATGGGGTTCTCTGATGTGAGGCCACTGCGACCAGGCCTTCGAGGACATTATCCCAGCACTCACCAGTGCTCCTGGACTGGGACTCCCTGACCTTCCTGTATGCCTATCAGGGATTCCCCTGCCCGCAGGAAAGAACGCCCCGACAACATGGAGCTTTCCAAGATTCTTTATTGTTCTCCCTCAGGGGAGCACACAAAGAATATATATAGTAAGGCAGCCAATCAGAAAGCTATACAGACAAGGCACGAGCTACATGCATGATCCCAATGTGTAAGTGTATGGGGCACGAGCAGATCACGTGCTGCACACGAGAAACAGGAGCCAACAGTTAAGTACTTCTTCATACAGCGTCAGCGCGACTCCTGCTTATCGCGTCATAAGTATGTGCCATGGACCATACGTTGGCAAACTGCCAGCCGCCGTCCTGCTTAGCCTGGGGCTAGGGGTCCCGGGTACCCTGACAGCTCCCCCTATTCTATTATTAAAAAGACAAAAGGGACCATGCCTGTCTTAGGTTGAGGGGTCGGCCAATACCCTTACCCATCATCAAAGTCTGCAGATCATGCTGCAGCTTCTGTCTTAGGTTGGTGTATGGCCACCTCCTTCATTACCCGTCATTGACTACCGGTCCAGCATAGATAACCAAGCATGAGGGGAGCTGCCGACTTCTAATGCAGTCATGGCTTGGCGGAAAATAATACGGTCTCGTTGTTGAGAGGCACGCAAACGTGTGATGACGCGGACAATGTAAAAGATACCAAATAGGAGTGCCCCTCCTAGAGCAGCTAATCTGGCCCATTGTTTCACAAAAGAAAAAGCCGAAGAAATCCAAGGGGCAAATTCAGATACAGAAGCAATATGTACTCTAGTAGAATTCACTCGAACAATTTCCGCCCGAAGACGGGACGTAAGATTATCAAATTCAAAAGACCAAGTATTAGTAAGGTAAAGCGAAAGATTTCGAGACAAATCAGCTGCAGTACTAAGATTATCATACATTATGGGAGTTACACAGACTGCTCGTAGAGAGTAAATACACCCAAGTCCCAAAAGTTCTTGTAAAATGTCCACTTGTTCTTGCAGTAGGTCCACCCGTTGGTTAACCAGCAGAATTCCAGCTTTAAGATGTTGATCAATGCTCTCTTGTGTTTGTAGCGCTGTAGCAGTATTTTCAGCCAATTGATTAACTGTAGTAGCTGTCTGTATGGTAGTAGTTAGGGCTGCAGCTGCCACTGCAGCCGCCGCTGCCGCCGCAACAACAGCAGTTATAACTGCAGCTGTAATACCAAAGTCTCTTCTATTTCTACTCAGTAATACAGGTAGTTCTGCATCTGTAACTGAAACGGGGACAGGCAGAAAGGTAGGGATTCACATTATCACAGCTCGGTTGAATACTGTACCATTCCAACACTGAGAAAGGGAACAATTATTAATTGAACAATAAAGAATTGAGGTGTTGTCAACACTATTAGTAAGGAGAAACATAAAAGGTGGAGATACACAGACAGGGGTAGGTGGAAAGATAATAGTCTTTATACAGTTTACACTAGCCTCCGTGATATAAGAGGAATCCATAAAATGGCTCCAATTGCAGAATTTGAACGATCCTCCTAATAAGGCAAAAAGGGGTTGAAGGTTAGTGTACCCAGAACTAGACGTGAATAGTAACCAATTATCAAAGGGATTAACACGTATATTCCTAGAAATGCATCATGATCTGTAAAGTTTTCCAGTAGTACGCTGCGAAGTAAAATTTGGTGTAAAAAAGAATCCATGTTGCACAGGTGCAGCTCGCCTAGTATCTTGGCAACCTGTCCAGATAGGTGGAGTAGAAAACTTAGGATTACAAGGGGGGAATATCCTGGGGGTCTTAAATCCGATAGAAGAAAGTGGAAGCCGCCGAGGCACCAATCCTGTAATAGAAACTACACTTCCTACTGTCTCTATGTGGCCACCCTTTCCTTGGGGTCCCTCATAGGTGAATTGCACAGTTGCTCTAGTTTTTGTTTTGGCATCCTCTTTTCTTGAGAATAACCCTTGAACCTGGCGTTGTAAATTAATACAAGGTCCATATGGAAGTTCTGTAAAGGGATCAAAGTACTTTGTAACATTGGAGGGTAAATCAAAACACAGGGTTCCTGGAAGAAATATAACGGAAGAATTATAGGACTGAATATCAGGATCATTAAGAGCAGTGGGCAATCCCGTAGAAGCATTAGTAGAGAACAAAGGGGAAAGAATAAACGAAGTATTAGTTAACAGTAAAGGATATGGCCATGCTTTAACTATTGCCCATAGGTTCCTTTGATGCATCGTTTGAGGTTGCACTCTGCTGAACATCCCAATCATCATCAGAAGGGGAAGTAACATCTTCTTCATCAGGAGGTATGAATCTGGTCAATCTTTCAGGCACCCAAATAGGTGTTGATTGATCCTGAGGAAACACACAGACAGATCCTCGGACCCAACGAAGAACCGGGTCCGGTCCTTTCCATTCTCCCATTAGGATATCTTTCCATTTAACCGAAGATTTTGGCGCTGGGTTCGGAGACATGTGCCGAACTGCAGCTGAGCGTCCATTAACATCAAGGGTTAAAAAATTAAGAATAAAAAGTGCCACATTTAATTTATCTCGTGGGGATCTATAAGATACCCCTATTCCCCCTTTTTGTTTAATTAAACAATTTTTAAAAGTGAGATGAGCTCGTTCAATGATTCCTTGACCTTGAGGATTATAGGGAATGCCAGTAACAAGTTGAATATGAAATGTATTTGCAAATTGTAAAAAACTTTTAGAAGTATAAGCAGGGCCATTATCAGTTTTAATTATTTTTGGAACTCCCCAACAGGCAAAAGAATGAAGGCAATGCTGAATGACATGAGCAACCCTTTCCCCCGGTAATGCAGATGCCATAAGGATGCCAGAACTGGTATCCACAGAGACATGAATATATTTAAGAGTGGCAAATTCAGGGATATGAGTAACATCCATCTGCCACAAATGATTAGGCAAAAGGCCTCGGGGATTGACGCCAAAAGATGGGGCTGGCAGTAAGGGCAGACAATGTTGACAGCGTTTAACAATTTCCCGGGCTGATTGTTTAGAGATAGGAAATTTTCTGGACAATGTAGTAGAGTTAACGTGGAATTTTGAATGAAAAAGTTTAGCTTGTTCTTCCATAGAAAAAACAAAGAGAGATTTAGTAGCCAAATCAGCCTGGTAATTACCAGAGGTAAGGGGTCCAGGTAGATTAGAATGGGCTCGAATATGACCTACATAAAAAGGTTCGGTACGTTGGAAAATCAATTGTTGGAGACTAGTAAAATAAGAAGCAACGGAGGAGTGAGGAGAAATATGAGCAACAGTTTCTAATACAGATAAGGAGTTAACAATATAATGACTATCTGTAAGAAGATTAAAAGGTTGTTCAGATAACAGTTGAAATGCTAAGATAACAGCAGCCAGCTCAGTAACTTGAGCAGATAAGGGTTGAATAAGCAGGGTGTGAACATCCTGCCCTATAATAACGGCCCCAACTCCATTTCTAGAACCATCAGTAAATACCATAAGACAGTTGTTTATAGGGGAAAATTTTGTTATTTTAGGAAATACTATGGGAGTAGATTTACAAAATTGCACCCAAGGGTGATTAGGATAATGATTATCGAATTGAGCTGAGGTGCTACAAAGGAGTATAGCCCAATCAGGATTGTTATTAGTGAGCCATAAAATTTGTTGTTGAGTATAAGGAGTAATAATAGTAGTTGGGTGCATACCAAAGGCTGTTATGGAAGCCTCAATACCTTTGAATATAACTTGAGCCACAGCTGTAACATTTTAGAAGGGGATCTGGGAAGGGAAACACTCTGTAGAGGACCTCCCTGCCATAAAATTGCAGATGGGCTATGAGGTTCGGGGAGAATGATCAGTAATAAAGGCTGGAGTGGGTCACAACGATCAACTTGCCCAGATTGTAAACGTTGCTGAACTAATTTTAAGGTTTCTTTAGCCTCAGGAGTTAAGTACCTTGGTGAGTTGAGGTCAGGATTGCCTTTCAATATATCAAACAAGGGCTTTAATTCCCCAGTAGATAATTTTAAATATGGACGAATCCAATTAATATTTCCCAACAATTTTTGAAAATCATTAAGAGACTT
Organism: Sciurus carolinensis; assembly: GCF_902686445.1. NCBI lineage: Eukaryota > Metazoa > Chordata > Mammalia > Rodentia > Sciuridae > Sciurus > Sciurus carolinensis. Next base: position 1,594,558 of record NC_062225.1, read on the forward strand.
TAATTTATCAGTCCTGATCTCTAATTTTAATGGTTGTACCTGGGTTGAAGACAATTTTGTGCCTAAATATTGCTGTGAATCATCCAGCTGTAGCTTTTCAGGTGCTATTATAAGATTCCAAGATTGCAAGATCGTAGACATAAAATGCAAGGCCTGCATAAGAAGGTCTTTGGATTGATGACATAATAAAATATCATCCATATAATGATATAAGAGTAAATCTGTAAATCTATCTCTTACTGGTTGTAAAGCTTTATCAACATAAATTTGACACATGGTAGGGCTATTAGCCATGCCCTGAGGCAATACAGCCCACTCATATCTTTGATCAGGCTGGGAATGATTAATAGAGGGAAGAGTAAAGGCGAATCTCCAGCAATCTCGTTCATTAAGATGTATAGAGAAAAAACAATCCTTTAAATCCAGAACAATAGTTGGCCAGTGTCTAGGTAAGGCAGAAACTAGTGGTAAACCACATTGAATAGGTCCCATAGGGAACATTTGTTGATTTATAGCACATAAATCATGCAACAGTCTCCATTTCCCTGACTTTTTCTTGATAACAAAAATAGGTGTATTCCACGGAGATGTGGAAGGCTTTAAGTGACCGGCCAAGAGTTGATCTTTTACCAATCCATGAGCAGCTAGCAATTTTTCTTTGGTGAGGGGCCACTGTGGAATCCAGCAAGGCTCATCAGTTTTCCACACTATAGGGATGGTGTTATCCACAGTGGCCCCTAGGGAAAACCCAAACCCTTGGTATCAGTTTTCGGACTAGGTAAGGAAGGGGGCTGAACAGCACCTTGATGTTCCCTACCCAAACCTTCATATTCAGTGTATCCCATTTTTTTGATAATTTGTTTAACGGGGGTCCCTTGATAAGTAATGTCAGTAGTAAGTTTCATATCCATTTGTTGTAAAACATCTCTACCCCAAAGTGTAACAGGCAAATCACAAACATAAGGTTGAAAAACTCCTGAATGCCCTTCAGTATCCTTCCATGATAATGTAGCTGCACTCTGAGAAGGGCTATAAGCAATCCCCAGTCCTCGAAGGGTTTGATTAGCAGTAACTAGTGACCATGCCTTAGGCCAATCATGGGTACTGATGATACTTTTGTCAGCCCCCGTGTCCAATAATCCCACAATAGATTGCCCTCCCACCACAAGTTTTAGGAATGGTCTATCATCTAAATTGAGTGTTAAAAATGTCATAGGACTGCCTGAAGAACCAAATCCCCCATTTGCGCGTCTTGTATCCTTGCTAGGCCAGGAAGAGTGCCGGCTAGGCAAAATTAACATTTGAGCAATTCGATCACCTGGAGATATTACAGTAATGCCTTTAGGAGAGGACACTAATATTTTAACCTGCCCCTCATAATCTGAATCAATAACTCCAGGGTGTACTATTAGTCCCTTTAAGGTAGAAGAGCTCCTTCCTAATAGCAGCCCTACAGTATCTTTAGGAATTCTTTCTTTCCAGTCCGAATCAATAGCCTGAACACCCATTTCTGGAGTTAGTACCAATCTGGTGGTGGCACAGATGTCCAATCCTGCACTCCCTGTTGTTGCTCTCCGGACATTCCATTCTCTGAGGGGGGATACCATTGTTGAGGTACTTGTTGAATTACCCCGTATATTTGTTGTGGGCCCCGGGGAGGGCCCGTCCTCCCGTTTTTTGGAAGAGAAGGATTTGGGCCTAAATAATTTCCTTCCTTATCCTTAATGGATTGGCATAAACTACTCCAATGATTGCCTTTTTTACACCGAGGGCATAAGCCGGGTCCAGGCTTTTGTGGTGGCGTAGCTGGTGCAGACTTATTAGGACAATTAGCTCGAATATGTCCCATCTGTCCACAAGCAAAACACGAGCCCGTGGGCCCTTTAAGTTTTTCATTAGGACCAGCCCGTCCATTCTGAGATATAGCTGCAGCCAAAACTTGGCTCTGTCTATCTAATGCAGCCACAAACATATTACCTTGTCCAGTAGCATCATTAATGTCCTTGCACACCCTTAAGTAAGTTGAAAGGTCTTTATTTTTCCAAGGTCTAATGGCCTCCTTACACCATTTGTTAGCTTGTTCATAAGCCAACTGTTTAACCACTGGCATAGCCTGCTCAACTTCCCCGAATATACAGGAGGCTGTTTGAATCAACCGGTCAACAAAATCAGCATAAGGTTCATTACTTCCTTGTGTAACTTTTGACAAATGTCCCTGTAAGTCTCCCGTGCCTTGCAAAGTTTTCCACGCTCGTGTAGCTGCAGCAGCTCTCTGAGCGTAGATACCAGGATTGTATTGTAATTGTGCCTGTAACCCATCATAAGGGCCTGTTCCCATAAGCATATCTATGTTCCATTGAGGATTTCCTGCTGTAGCGTTCCGTCTAGCGGTATCTGAAGATATTTCCTGCCAAGATGTTTTCCACATGAGATACTGCCCTCCAGAGAGCGTAGCTCTAGCTAAATTGATCCAATCCTGAGGGGTAAGATTTAAAGCGGATATAGTTTCCACCAGCGCAACAGTAAAAGCAGCTTGGGACCCATATGTACTAACTGCTTCTTTTAATTGCTTGACAAACTTAAAATCTAAGGCCTGATGGTATCTCTGATTCTGAGCATCTTCAAAGACCGGATAAGCAGCGGAACCCAAGTGACTCCATTCTTTACGCGTCCGCTCATTAAGCGGAGGCGGGGGTTCAGGAGGCGCAGAGGGTAACAAAGAACATTCCTCCTTTAACGTCCATTTCTTAACTTGTTGCGCAAGCTCCTCCCCTGATAATTCCCCCTCCGAGTCACTCCCGGTGTCCCCGGTCTTATGTGAGCGGACAGATCATTCTTCCTTTATCTCTTCTAAAACCTGACTTCCCTCATGAAAAGGTTCTGTAAAAACATCCTTACGAATGTTGAGACAGCTCCGAACCAAGGTCCATATAGCCATGGTTCCTATAGGCAGAGGGGATTGATGGTTAGCTTTACGTAGATCTGCCCCTAAATGTTCCCACTGAGGGATATTTAGTAAACCTTCATCCAAGAACCATGGAGCAATCTTCTCTACAGTATCTAAAAAGGTCCTGGCTGTCTTTGCCTTAAGCGGCGTGCCATTGAGGCGAAGGAGCTCTCTCAAGGGCTGTTGCATACGAATCTTAGAGTTTTCAGATCCCATTCTGTATATACCTTATATTTGAAAATATAAGGGCTAGCATTTCGCCGCCCCAGTCTCCGGGTCGCGTTCCGCTTTACCCGCGTGGCAGACTGCCTTCCGCTAGTCCACTCCGAGCCGCGTTTCGCTTGGCTCTGTCTCCGGACTGCCTTCCGCTAGTCCAAATAGTCGCGTACCGCCAACTTTGAGGCTGCCTCCCACGTCACTCACCCTTATCCGTGTCCCGGGTTTCGGCACCACTTATCGGGGATTCCCCTGCCCGCAGGAAAGAACGCCCCGACAACATGGAGCTTTCCAAGATTCTTTATTGTTCTCCCTCAGGGGAGCACACAAAGAATATATATAGTAAGGCAGCCAATCAGAAAGCTATACAGACAAGGCATGAGCTACATGCATGATCCCAATGTGTAAGTGTATGGGGCATGAGCAGATCACGCGCTGCACATGAGAAACAGGAGCCAACAGTTAAGTACTTCCTCATACGACGTCAGCGCGACTCCTGCTTATCGCATCATAAGTATGTGCCATGGACCGTACGTTGGCAAACTGCCAGCTGCCATCCTGCTTAGCCTGGGGCTAGGGGTCCCGGGTACCCTGACATATGCCCATTGAGAGTCTGGAAGGGTTGCAGGAGTCCTGTATCTAATGCTGGGGACAAGGCACCATCCAGAGGCCTCTCTGTCTAAACATCTGGACTCCGTAGACCAAGGCTGGCCCCTTGTTTATGGGCCATTGCAGCCACAGCCCTTATGGAAGCTCACACACTGACTATGGAACAAGAGTTGGTTGTCAGAATGCGTCATTCAATTTTAATGTTTTTGGAATACAGAGGACAATGTTGGCTGAATGATGAAAGGATGGTCAGCTACGGGGACGTGTTATGTGAAAATCCATGCATCCACATGATATCATCCGAACTCTAATCCCAGAGACTCTGCTGCCCGTTGGAAATGGACAACATGATCACAAGTGCATTTAGGTCATGGGTAAAGCATTCTCTTGCATATCAGACCCAACAGACAGGCCTCTCAAGGGCCCTGATACAGCATATATCACAGATGGACACAGTTTCACAAGACAGGATATGTCCATCTGGATAGCAGGGGGCGCTCTGGACTCCACTGCTGAGGCAGAACCTCTGCTCCAGGAACTTCAGCACCAAAGGCAGAACTCACGACTCTGACCTAAGCACTCCAACTGGCAGCAATGATCTGTGGACACCTGCAAAGACTCAGAACATGCTTTCGCCACTCTTCATGCCCATTAGCCTTATGTAAGGAAAAGGGCCAATGAACTCGGGAGGAAAGAACATAAAACACGGATGGAAGATTCTTAAACTTCTAGATGTAGCGTGGGCACCCGGAAAAGTTGCCACCAAGGGGAAACACCGTGGTTCCTCAGGGCAACCAAAGACCACACAGAAAAGCAAGGTTAACCATTGGCAAGAATTAGGCAGGAAATCCAGGCTTAAATGCAGTCCTTCCTGACACTCTAACAAAATGGGAACCAAAATATTCCCAATATGAAAGCAATTGGCATAAGACTGGAAAAGGAAGCTATCACCCAGGTGGATGGTGGAGATTTTCTGGAGGCCACATAGCCCTCCCTGAAACTTAGCCCTGCTTCACAGACAGCTCCACAGGGGAGCACACAGTTACTGAACGGCACTTGAGACTGTGCTGAGTCAGCATTTCTACATCGCCTGCTCACAAGCAGCTCCAGGGTGATCTGTGAACAATGTAAAACTTGTGCCCACAACAATCCATGCCAGGGGCCGAGGCTTCCACCAGCAATCCAAACTATAGGAGGAGTGCTTTTGAGCACTTGGAAGTAGACTTCATTGAACTACCATGCTCATGGGGCTATAAAAATTTTGGGGTTTTGTGTGTTCTTATTCCTGCCAGGTGAAAGGCTTTCCAACCTGCACTGAAAAGACTAAAATGGTAGAAAGAATGTTCCTCTGGGAAATTATTCCCAGACTTGGCATCTCAACAACTATTGGCTCAACAATGGGCCAGCTTGTGGGGCAGAAGGGATACAATTACTGGACAAGAATTTGAGTATCAGATGGAAATTACATACTGCCTACAGGCCACAAAGTTATAGTAAAATCGAAAGGATGAATCAGACCTTAAAGAATCAATTGGGGAAACAATATCAGGAAACTTCCCTGCATTTTGGTGAATTCTTCCCTATTGCACTGTTAAGGGTTAGATCCACTCAAACTAAGATGACTGGATTCTCTCCTTATGAAATAATGTATGTATTGCTTACCCACTAATCAGGGATTACAGGGAGACAAAAGAAATAGGAGAATGAACATTGAGATGACAGCTTCAGGCTTTAGCAAAAACATTACAGACTCTCAGCCAATGAGTTTAGGAAAAGGTCGCCAGTACATTTGATCATGGATAAACCCTGCGTCAAGCCTGGGGATTCAGTCTGGGTCAAAGAATGGAATACTCAGTCCCTGAACCCTCTTGCCATTATTTTATTCATCCCAACTGCAGTAAAAGTGACAGCTAGGTCCCTGGGTTCATCATGCCAGGTTCGAGCATGCAGCTGTGGACTGGGAGTGCACTTCAGACAGGGCTGCACGCCTAGAGGTGTCCATCTGGAGGCAGAAAGCACTGGAGAAACTTGAGGACCGGAAAGAAAAGAGCCCTACTCTAGTCAAACAGCTGACAAACCTGTGCATGGCTGAAACCTGAGAAAAGTACAGTTCTGCTTCAGTCAGTCGTTGCTGGGTGATTAATGTCTGGCGGAAGTTAAACTTAGTACCAGGACAAATGGACTCACTCACTCTCTAAGACATTCCTTGTACTGTAATGAATTGCCATCTCTTAATTCTAGCCATATATATAGTACTCTGCTTAGTTTTTGCTACAGGTCTGACAAAAGTAACTCCTACTCACTAGACTCTTGGTAACAAAATTACTTTTACATATTTTTACCTTGCTTATATAGGTTTTCTAGGGTTTGTTTGGTGTTACTAGTTTGGTTTTGTTAACTTACCCTATTTAACCTATGCTAAACAAAATGTGGATCTATCACTTAGTTTGGTTTCCTTTGATAGTCTTAGGGAGCTCTACCCCACTCCTGCCCCAAAGGTGGAAATAATGGGAACCATGTGTCAGATCAATCTATTATAATCAAGGGGTGATAAAAATATATATTTAAGACCTGCCCCACCAGAAAGATGCTATGATTTATAACTGCTTGTCTCTGGAAAATAAAAAGTCTACATGGCTTGGATTGAATCCTAAGATAAGGGGGATATAACTTGCCCTGGGAATTTTCCTGATACCAATGGAAATTGGTATTTCTGGCCACTTCAGTTTCTGATGTGGGAAAATTTTATTAAAAGTGATTCAAGATTTATTGCCCCAAGACTTACCATATGTCCTAGCTAAACTAAAAGAGGGCTTAAGCCCAAATCTCAAACTTCCTTATTAGGAAAAAACCCTCTTTCAGAACCCAGCAGAAAGAACTAAAAACCTGCGGTTAAGAACTGTCGGGTCCGTGGGTGGCCCTCATGAGTGAAGAATGGCCGTGGACTGAGTAAGTCTAGTGCTCAGTCCCTAGGACTATGGAATGAGACTCTCATGGAACTAAAAATCGAAAGGCCCCAGGGCTGGGTCCTCACTTCAGAAGTATTTGGTAAGGAACATATTGGTAGATTTGGACCCCACCACACACAATGGGTCAGTGAAACTCCATTTAACAGAATATTGGTTTGGAACACCACCTAGTGGCTAAAGAAATCTACTTGATTTTGGGCAGATAACTCAGGCTGGCTGGGGATTGATTAGTGGTCTAATACGAACAAAGACCCAAAAGAGCTACCTTATCACCTGGGGACTAAATAATACACTAATGAATGATGAGTGGATAGTAGAAGAAATCAAGGAGGAAATAAAAACATACTTACAGGTTAATAAGAACACCAAGACAACATATCAAAATCTCTGGGACACTATGAAGGCAGTCCTAACAGGAAAGCTTATTCATTAAAAAAATAGGGACTCAATGAATAAATGACCTAACATTACAACTCAAAGTCCCAGAAAAAGAAAAGCAAATCAATTCTCAAAGCAGCAGAAGATAGGAAATAATTAAAATTAGAGCTGAAATCAATGAAATTGAAGCAAAAGAAACAATGCAAAAAATTGAGAAAACAAGAAGTTGGTTCTTTGAAAAAATAAATAAAATTGACGATTTAGACATGCTAGTGAAGAGAACAAGAGACAAAACTCAAATTACTAAAATTCTTGATGAAAAATGAAATATCATGATGGAAACTACTGAAATACAGAAGAAAATCAGAAACTATTTTGAAAATTTATACTTTAGTAAAATAGAAAAACTTGAAGACATCGACACATTTCTAGAGATATGTGACCTACACAAACTGAATCAGGAGGACATACATGATTTAAATAGATCAATTTCAAGCAAGGAAATTGAAGACACCATCAAAAGCCTACCAATCAAGAAAAGCCTGGGCTGGGGATATAGCTCAGTTGGTAGAGTGCTTGCCTTGCAAGCACTGCCAAAAAAAAAAAAGAAAAGCTGAGGACCAGATGGATTCTCAGTCAAGTTCCACAAAACTTTAAAGAAGAATCAACACCAATACTCCTAAAATTATTCCATGAAATAGAAAAGGAGGGAACACTTCCAAACACATTCTACAAACTACTCAGTGTCAAACTGAGACCCAAACCAGACAAGGACACATCAAGGAAAGAAAACTTTAGATCAATATTCCTCATGAATATAGATGCAAAAATTCTCAGTAAAATTTTGGCAAATCATGTGCAAAAACATATTTAAAAGATAGTGCATCACGATCAAGTGTGGTTCATCCCAGGGATACAAGGTAGGTTCAACACACAGAAATCAATAATTGTAATTTATCACATCAATAAACTTAAACACAAAAATCATGTTATTATCTAAATAGATGCAGAAAAAGTACTTGATAAAATACAACACCCCTTCATGTTAAAAACACTAGAAAACCCTCAATGCTGTAAAAGCTGTGTATACTAAACCCAAGGCCAACATCATTCTAAATGGAGAAAAATTGAAAGGATTCCTTTTAAAAACTGGAACAACACACAGACGCCTTTTTTCACCCCTCTATTCAACATCATTCTTGAAACTCTAGCCAGAACAATTAGAAGAAAGAAATTAAAGGAATATGAACAGGAAAAAAAAAAAAAAAAGAACTCAAACTCTATTTGCCAATGACATGAGTCTATATTTAGATGATCCAAAAAATTTTACCATGAAACTTCCAGAACTAATAAATGAATTCAGTAAAGTAGCAGGATATAAATTTAACATTCATAAATCAAATGCATTCCTATAGATCCGTGATAAATCCACTGAAAGAGAAATAGGGAAAATGACCACATTCACAAGGCTTGAAAAAAAATTTTGGGAATCAATCTAACAAAAGAGGTGGACTATCCCCTACAATGAAAACTACAGAAAATGAAAGAAAGAAATTGAAGAAGACCTAGAAGATGGAACGATCCCCCATGCTCTTGGATAGGCAGAATTAACATTGTCAAAATGGCCATACGGTGTTATACAGATTTAATGCAATTCCTACTAAATGACTTTCTTCCTAACACCTGAAAAAGCAATCATGAAATTTACTTGAAAAAATAAGAGAACCAGAATAACCAAAGCAATCCTTAGCAAGAAGAGTGAAGCAGGAGGCATTGAAATACCAGACTAAATTAAACTACACTACAGAGTCACAGTAACAAAAACAGCATGGTATTGGCACCAAAACCGACATGTAGGCCAATGGTACAGAATAGAAGACACAGAGACAAACCCACATTAATACAGTTATCTTACACTAGACCAAGGCACGAAACATACATTGGAGAAAAGACAGCCTCTTCAACAAATGGTGCTGGAAAACTGAAACTCCATTTGCAATAGAATGAAATTAAACCCATCTCTCACCCTGCACAAAAATCAGCTCAAAGCAGATGAGGGATTTAGGACTAGAATAAAGACCTACACCTAGTAGAATAAAAAGTAGGCCCAAATCTCCTCCATGCTGGCTTAGGACCTGACTTCCTCAAGACTTCTAAAGTGCAAGTAAAATTCGGAATCAATAAATGGGATGGAATCAAACTAAAGAGCGTCTTCTCAGCAAAGGAAACAAACAAGAATGTGGAGAGAGCCTTACAGAATGGGAGAAGATCTTTACCACATGCCCCTCAGATAGAGCACTAATCTTCAGGATATATAAAAAACTGAAAAATCTTAACACCAAAATATCCAAATAACTGAATCAATATATTGACTAGGTAACTGAACAGTCTCTTCACAGAAGAATAAATACAATCAATCACCAAATATATGAAAAAATGTTAAATGTCTTTAGCACATAGAGAAATGCAAATCAAAATCATACTGTGATTCCATCTCATTCCAGTCAGAATGGCAATTGTGAAGGATACAAGCAATAATAAATATTGGCATGGATGTGGGGAAAAGGTAACTCCTACACTGCTGGTGGGACAGCAGATTGGTGCAAGCACTCTGGAAAGCAGTATGGAGATTCCTCAGAAAACTTGGAATGGAACCACCATTTGACCCAGTTATCCCACTCCTCGGTTTATATGCAAAAAGACTAAAATCATCCTACTAGAGTGACACAGCCACATCAATGTTTATAGCAGCTCAATTCACAGAGCTAAGCTATGGAACCAACTAGGTGCCTACAATAGTTGAATGATTAAGAAAATGTGGTCTACATACACAATGGAATATTACTCAGCCTTACAGAAGAACAAAATCATGGCATTTGCTGGTAAATGGATGGAAGTGAAGAACATTATGCTAAGCAAAATAAGCCAATCCCAAAGAATCAAAGGCCAAAATTTTCTCTGATATGCAGATGCTAATTCACAATACAGGGGAGGGCTATGGAAGAATACAGGTACTTTGGATTAGACAGAGGGGGATGGAGGTTGGGGAGGTAGTGTGGAGCAGAAGTAATAGAATGATTCAGACATTAATATCCTACGTGTGCATGTATGTTAACATGACCATTGTTAACTCTACATCCTGGACATCCAGAAAGTGAGAAGTCATGTTCCAACTATGTATGTTGTGTCAAACTGCATTTTCCCCTAATACGTAACTAGAACAATTTTTTTAGAATGGGAGAAGCAGCATTAGGTGGGACTGTGGAAAACCCCACAGGCCCAGGAAGCCGGGGGCAAAGGAGGGTGACGGTGATGTCCCGTTGCCACTTTCTCCCTCTGCATACTGCTTTGTTTCCTAATAAACTTTGCTAAGCTTCAACTACATTTTAGAACTCATCTGAAATACTCTCCTTCAAGAATACAGGAGCCACGACACACGACAAAAACCTGGATTTGTGGACAAAAACCAGCAACAATACCAGCCCTGCTTATTTTTTAATTTTGAAATAGGGTCTTGCTAAGATGTTGAGACTGGACTCACACTTGAGATTCTTCTTAATCATCCTCCCAAACACTTGGGCTTCCAGGTATGTGCCACCAAACTTGGTCCCTTGACTACTTTAAAAAAAAGCTTCCGAACCATCACTCTTGGAGGTCCTACAGATCTGTCTCTTGCTTCAATAGTGTTTGGACAGAACAGATCCCCGGGACTCCCTTTTCTTCTAGCTTCCAGTCGCCTTCCAATCTGATCTCCATTTACAGTCTCCAGGACCACCTTCTCGGCACCTCCTGCTTCCGGGACCAGCTAACTTCATTTTTTGGTGGCTAGCTCCTTATGGAGGACCAACCATGGCCTCCCAGATTTATCAGAATTATTCTACTGGGGTGGAGGCTGCCGTCAGTCGCCTGGTCAGTTTACATCTGCAAGCCTCCTACACCCACCTCTCTCCGGGCCTCCTACACCCACCTCTCTCTGTGCCTCCTACACCCACCTCTCTCCAGGCCTCCTACACCCACCTCTCTCTGTGCCTCCTGCACCCACCTCTCTCTGGGCCTCCTGCACCCACCTCTCTCTGGGCCTCCTACACTCACCTCTCTCTGGGCCTCCTACACCCACCTCTCTCTGGGCTACTCTTTCGACAGAGACGATGTGGTTCTGGAGGGCATGGGCCACTTCTTCCGCAAGTTGGCTGCGGAAAAGCGCGAGGCCTCCGAGCATCTCCTGAAGATGCAAAACCAACGTGGCGGCCGCGCCCTCTTCCAGGAAGTGCAGAAACCTTCTCACGATGCGTGGGGCAACACCCAGGGTGCCATGGAAGCTGCTGTGGTCCTGGAGAAGAACCTGAACCAAGCCATTTGGATCTTCATGCCTTGGGCTCTACCCACACAGACCCACATTTCTGTGACTTTCTGCTGAACCACTTCCTTGATGAGGAGGTGAAGCTCTTCAAGAAGATGGGAGACCACTTGACTAATCTCCGCCATCTGGCAGGCCCCTAGGCTGGCCTGGGCAAGCATCTCTTTGAAAGTCACCCTCAAGAAGGCCCTGGAGTGGTGGCCTTAGATGGGGCTCCTCTGCATCTCCTGGCATCAGGGCTTTGGCCTGAGCCTCTCTCTCTAACCCGTAGGCAGCTTTTTAACCACCGTGGAGCCCCTCCCAAACCTGGGACCAAATGAAAATAAAGCTTTTTCCAACAAACAAACAAACAAAACAAACAAAACAAAACAAAATTTCCGTAGTCACTGGCTATATACTCCCAAAACAAACAAACAAACAAACAAACAAACAAAAAACACAATTCCAGTGTTAAAATCTGAATCTTGCTATATGAAGTAATGTAATGGAAGGAAATTCCTGAGGGAGAGGGACGGAGGGAAGGAGGGAAGGAGAGAAAGAAACATCAACCTAAAAAATGTGGGGACCTTGGTGTACAAGGCAGAACAGAATTTCAGCATTTGTTGATCACATACACGGCCAGATCTATTTAGGAAAGCAGGTCCACTTTCAAGGAAGAGTGTGGGACGTCTCCAGCAGGAGGTACAGCAAACCCTTGGTCTGGGTGATATTTCTAGAGGGACACTCTGTGGGGGCTGGACTAGAAGTGGAGTCAGGGCAGTTATGAGATTTCACACCAGGTTTTCTAGGCTTGCTCATTGTCCACGTACCATGGTAGCATGTTGTGAGCAAGGGTGCTGGTCTAGGAGGAATCCTGGATTGCTTAGGAGTTGCCTGTTTTTAATGTCAAATGATAATGGGCATTTCCTGCATTTCAGTCATTTATGGGCCTTCTACTTTTATACCCAGTGTAACTTCTTTGTTTCCAAAATTCCTATCTCAGCCAGACATAGTCCACAGTTCCTTCTGGGCCCCAAGAGTTGCCAGAGTAGCTGGAAACGACTACAGATCATCCTTCGGATAGCGAAGCAAACGTGACGGTGGCTTCAGAATGGAAGTCTTAAGAAAATGCTAATGATTCCATACTGATTTATTATTTATTTTGCTGAGCAATCAGGCAGCTTCAGCAGCGGCACACAAACCAGTGGGCCGGCATGATGTCTCCTGGAGAATTCTTAGAAAGGCAACTTCTGGAGCCTCTGAATTCCAGCCAATTGGGTGGAGGCCCACTCAGTGTTTCTTAGGAAGCCCTCAGGCAAGCCTGCTTGTGCCAAGACTGAGCACCAGGACCTTCCACTCAGTGGCACATTTTAGAAATGCAAAACCCCAGGCTACAGGCCAAACCCACTCTTTCAGAAAGAACCTCTAACAAAGTCTCTGGGGAACTGAAGTCTGAGCCCTTTGTCTGTATCACCACGTCTGCACGATACAAGGAGGGCCTCTTCAGTGAGTTCATTTCATTGGAGAAGTGGTAAATCATCTTAAAGAACCTACCCCTGGAGCCCAGGGCACCAAGGCTGCTTAGCAAACTGCAGGGTGATGGCGGAACTCAGAGTCCAGCGGGGTAAAAAGAGGGGTCAGCTGGGAAGACTCCAGGAGGAACGCTGTTATTCCAGCTGGGTCCCCATAGCAGGTAGGTTGGGGAGGTTTCAGGACCTGGAGAGATTTCCGCAAAGGGCAGGAGAATAAGAGGAGCAGGAAGCAGACTGGTGGACCATGCACCCGCAGATGTGTGGGTGCTGCTCCCTGGGGTCAGGGGTGTGGGACATGCTCCTTCCTGTGGGGAAGGAATGTGTGCAGAGCCAGGGCAGGAGGGAGGTAGAACTCAAGCCTACACAGTGATTCCCTGGCTTCCGATTTCCTTCCAAACTTCCCTGGCACCATCTTGCAAGTAACTGTCCAGGGGACTTGGGGTGGGGTGGACAGTAGCTGGCACTGGAGCATGGAGGCTTGGTGGCAGGCTGGGAAGGCAATGAGCTGTGGTCTGATGATAATCAGGCTTCCATTTCCCACACATAGCCTGTGGTCCACAGCTGTCAGCTGTCCCTGCGCTGTCCCCTGGCCAGGCCCCTGCAAACTGTTACCCTCCTGAATCCTCCCTCAAGACCACTTCCTGGGACCACTTCTAGCATCCACCCCAAGCACATGGACTGTGAGGTCAGGTCTTAATTCCCCCGTGCTCACTCAGTGATTGGACGCTCCCCTTTCCCACGTAGGAGCATGCTCCATGTCTCAGGTCACGCTGAATGAGGTAGGTGGTGGTGCTGTTGGACAGGCTAGCCTCTGCTGACCCTCGGAGGCATTAAGTCTATGCAAACTGGCTTTGCCTCCTGCCTGCGTCCTGCATACCTGAGAAAGTGGGTAAGAGCTTGAGGTCTGGGCTGACTGAAAAAAAAAAGTGGTGAAAGTAGTATTAAAAATAAGCACCGAAGGCCAGACATGTATATTTTAAAAGGTGGGGTAGTGGCAGGTGGAGCAGCCTTGATTCTGACTCCGAACAACAGTAGAAAAACGGTGCTTGCTCTACTGATGACGGTACAGATGAAAGGGGAGTAAGGAGCTCCTCCGGGAAAAACAGGACACTGGTGTGCGGCAGGCTGTGCCCACTTCTGGGAGGCAGTGTTTGATCCTGGGCTGTGTGCTCAGGCAGGGCACCAGGGACCTGGGCTTTCTCGAGCCAGGGAATTTCACTTAGGAGTTCCTGGAAAAGCAGCTTCCCTGCCTTAATGGCTCCAACAAACCCATTATTTCTACATGGCTCCCAACAGTCGCTCTCGTTACCGCACGCCTACCGGGGAGCATAGGGGTCAGCGATCTTGGAGCCTCCAGAAGGGTGACAGAGGAAAAGGGGTACTCTTTACTTTCTTATTTTCTTCCCACCTGCAAAGACTGTGTGTAGCAATTTTAGAAGCAGCTGCTCCTATCTTAGCACCTTTTCCCTGGCCTGTCCCCCAGGATTAGGGATCCCCCTTGTTACCTTTCTTGAGAGGAAAGGAGACATTCAGAATGTGACTCCTTTGTGGGGGCAGAACTGCCTCCTCCTCTGGTCCTAGGTGTCCATTGGATGCATAGCTGGTAAGATCTCAGCCAAGAAGGGAAGATGTTAGCAAAGGGTAAATGGGCAGCGGCAGGTAGTAGAAATTTCTGGGGCTGGGAAAAATAGTTACTACTTTTGCAGCGCTGGCAGATGAGAGTAGGGAGGTTTTGTCCCTCTGAACACTTGGGTCATCTCTTGCCAGAAAAGGTTAGGAGTATGACAGGATAGGGGGCATAAGTCCTGAAACAGCGTGGCTTGTGTGTCATTAATTGACCACGTGAATTCCCTGAGCTAGTTTCCTCCTCTTCGAAGTGAAAACCAAGAATCAGAAGTGACTCTGATGTAAGGAGGACTTCCTGTGGAGATAGGGTGAGGCAGTTTTGGAGCCCCCCATCCCTGACCCTAGTGTTCTTGCTTCAGAGGACTCCAGGCAAGATGGGGCACTTACTAAAACAATATCCTAGTTTATTAAAAGGACTAGGAAAGTGGGCACCGTGGTGCACACCTATAATCCCAGCAGCTTGAGAGGTTGAGACAGGAGAACTTCAAATTCAAAGCCAGTCTCAGCAACTTAGCAAGGCCCTAAGCAATTCAGCAAGGTCGAATCTCAAAATGAAATATAAAATAAACTGAGAACGTGGCTCAGTTAAGTGCCCCTGCATTCAATACCGTATACAAAAAAAGATAAGAAAAATGGGAGAACACTCTCAAGAAAGGCAGTGCGTTCCCTCAGAGAAGGATGTGCACCCTCCTGCCCCTCAGTTGTATTGGGAGTCCCAGAGAAGTTTCCAGAGTCCTATTTTTAACTGCTAACTGTTAATCTATTAAGTCATCTTTTTATGCCAAAGAAAAACCTCGAAAGGAACGGACATTTTAAAGACATATGTGTTGATCTAAAATTCTTCCCCTGCTGACAGAGCTGATTAGTTGATGAGCATTTCTTTTGTACCCTCGGGTGCCCAGGTCCCCACTACTTCCAGCACATATGGCATGGAACAGCCCTTTGGCTGCTCTGCCCCATCCCAGCATCACACGAGGTGTCCACGGAGGGCAGTACAGCAATGGCAGTTCAGTGGCCCATAGGACTCTGCTGGACCAGTCAGTGTACCAGGCACTGTCTCCACCGGGGCTGCTCCTTCCCGGAAGGACAACGGCTGTCAGCTCATGTTCATCAGCAGTGCCTGCTGCTTCCCCAGGGCACGAGAATCTTTTGGAGCACATGGAATAAGGATCTAGTGCATGAACCACTGCTTTTTCTTCACCAGCTGTGACTGTTGTGCGATCACTTTCTCAGGGAGAGGTGGGGGTGACCGAGGCCACACAATCCATCTCCTCTGGAATGCAAACATTGCCGTCTACCCCCAGTTCCATGAGCACAAAGCTCTCGCTGCCAATGTGTTTGTCTTCCCTCCTGAGTCCTTCTGGGGTCGGCTACAGAGCCCATCATGGCAGGGGATGCAAGTTCAGTGGGGACAATCATCCTCTGAGCCCCTGCCGAGGCCTGGGAGCCGGCTCTGGTCGGGAATCTGTTTTATTTCTACAGGTGACCCGTCAAGACACACAGTCACCTTCACTCTGGTGTCCACTTCCCTGCCACCTGAGGTCTCACGCTGTTTTGTACCGTGAGGTGTACGTCCAGTCCTCCTTGTAGTTCTCAGTCTTCTGCTCCTTCTTTTCTTCCTTTCAGTCCAGAGGAAGGTTTTTCATTCTTCATTGTTTTCTGTTGATAACAGGCCTTAAACCCATGGGCACTCTATCCCCGAGCTGCAATCCCATCTCTCCTCGTGTTTAATATTAGCTGAGAGAACCACTATCCACATTCCAGTTGTTCAGCTTCCCTGTCGGGCTGGGAATGGCTCTGTGTCCTACTGGAGGTCTGTCAGGGAATGGCGGTAGCTTGTTCTAAAGGAAACTATTCAGTAGGCCTTAGGGCTGAAGGAATGTGTTTTTTGGCAACTAAGCAGCACCACTAGTAGAAGTAAGAACTATAAAGATAAACTAAATCATAAGACTTGTTCTCTTCCTGGAAAACTTGGTTTACATTTCCTTTTGTACCTGTGTTAATGAAGGCTTCCTAGTCTCAACTTGGGGTGAGAATTATGTCACACTGTTGCTCAGCTTTACTGGGCACAAGGAAGAGCTGTAGAAAGTTGCTCAGATAGCAAAGAAACTGCTCAAAACAAAACAAAACAAAAAAGAAAGGAAAAAAAAAAAAGAATCCTTCAGCAGTGGAAAATTCCAGTTTTACCTTGTTTAATCCAGAGATTGTGAGATTGGGTCTGGCCAAATAACAGACACAAACAGGGCATATTCGGCAGCCTCTTGAAGTCAGCCATTTTTCCTACTTCAAGAGGGAAGCAGTAGATACAGGTGAATGGTCAACCTGTGTATCCATTGTTGTGGATGACGAATGAGCAGGGAGGTGCCAGGAACACACTCTTCAAGGACATATGGAATCTGTCAGAAGGATGGACAGGGAGATGCACGATACTTATCTTCATCAAAAGAGGACATTTTTCTTTTTACAAAAAAAATAGACAATGGAAGAGGGAAATGGATAAGAGGTAGAAAAAAGGGGAAAAAGGAAGAGACTAATAGAAAGACTGACAGAAAGTTAGAAAGAAACAAAGAAAGAAAAAACTGCCCTCTCTCTGTGTCAGTAGCCCTGCAAAGCTATGCACCATTGGAAGGTGGCTGAGTGTGGGGTTACTTGCTGGGGAAATTCATAGACTCCAGGACTTTGGCTCTTTGCAGAATGTGCAGCAGATACAACAGGTCTTTTGGGATGCTATGGTTGGAAATTTCTTTCCAAGGTGGCACAGGGAAAGCAAGGGGCTTAACTTACAAAACACAGCTGTCACCAGAAGCCCTCCTCAGATCTGGGATCTTGATACTATCTTTTCTGAGTCTTCAGTTTTACTGCCTGTGGAAGCCACAGCCAAATTTCTACTAACTCTTGGAGCTGGCCCTCCCTCAAACCCCTTGCTTGCGCCCCACATAGTTGCTGCAGCCCCTACCATATTGATAGAAATATGAAACTTAGACTTTCTAGAGTATTCTCACTCAAAAGCACATGACACAAAATGTTTTTGAGCTTTTATTTATGACTTGAGAACTTTACTGAAGAACTGGGATGCAAGCCAGCATGTACAAGATAACATCTTAAAATACATTTTATGAGGAGATATTCCAGTTTCATGGATAGGAAGATTTAACATTCTTAAGGAGTCATTATGCTCTAAATTAATACAAATTAATCCATGGATTCAACATACTGTCAATCAAAATTCTAGAGGATTTTATATTTATTTTTATTTTTTTAGAAATTGACAAGCTGATTCTAACATGCACAGGGAACTTGCCAAGAATTTGAACAGGCAAAGCAATTTGAAGAGGAACCTTGTCAGAGGACTGCCTTCCCTGAAGACAGTTACAAATCTGCAGTAAGCAAGACCGCCGTAGGGTGTTACTGTAAAGTGATATGTGGATTGAAAAAACAGAATAGAGTTTGGAGATAGACTCACACAGACACGGTCAGCTGGTGCTGATGAAAGCAAAGGCAAGCAGTGGGAAGGGGAGAGCTTGTCAGGAAATGGTGGTGGCAAGATAATCATTTAGAGGCAAGACCCCTGCCAGAAGCAGGGGCTCAGCCCTCCAAATCCAGCTGCCCATGCAGAGCTGAGCCACCCTCCTGACACCATTTCCAGGACATGAGCACCTACCCTCAGCCTGAAGGATACTGTTCTCTGACCTCACCACGGGTACTGTTCTCTGACCTCACCACAGGTACTGTTCTCTGACCTCACCACGGGTACTGTTCTCTGACCTCACCACGGGTACTGTTCTCTGACCTCACCACGGGTGTGAGGGTGCTGTGGGCATGCCAGGAGCAGCAGCGTGGGGTGCGGCCCAGGTGCACAATGCCAGATGCCCCACTTCTCTGCAGCAAGTCACCTTCTCAAGAGGCTGCTGTCCACTGTGAGTGTGAAAAACTTACAGAATTTGTCACATTTCTGGCCCTTGTCTAATTTCTCTCTACTCTGGTCACTGTAGCATGCAATAAACCTCACACCCTCTCTATGGCTTTGGCCCAAACCTATGAACTCTGTGGTGTTGTATGAGGCCTCGTCTTTGAGCGACACTTTTCAAGCATTCCTTATGTTCATAGGGCTTCTCTCCAGTATGAATCCTCCCCTGCTGAGTCAGGTTGGCTCTGAGTAAAACATTTCCCACATTCCTCACATTTGTAGGGCTTCTGCCTGTATGAGTTCTCTGGTGTTTGGTAAAAGATGAAGAATGTCTAAAATCTTTGCTATACTTCTCACATCTGTAGGGCTTCTCTCCAGTATGAATTCTCTGGTGTTGAATAAGGTTGAAAAATTTGTTTAAAACTTTTGTCATATTCCTTACATTAGTAGGTCTTCTCTGCAGTATGAATTCTCTGGTTTAGAGTAAGATGTACTCTCTGATTAAAAGTTTTCCCACACACTTTACTTTTGTAGGATTTCTCTCCAGTATGAATTCTCTGGTGTTGAGTAAGGCACGGTTTTTGTTTAAAACCTTTGCCACATTCCTTACATTAGTAGGGCTTCTCTCCAGTGTGCATTCTCTCATGTTGAGTCAGGTTTGCTCTTTGAGAAAAACCTGTTCCACACTCCTCACATTTGTAGGGTTTCTCTTCAGTGTGAATTACCTGGAGTTTGGTAAAGGAGGAGTAATACCTAAAATCTTTGCTACATTTCTTACATTTGAAGAGCTTCCCTCCAGTATGACTTCTCTGGTGTTGATCAGGTTCACTCTTTGATTAAAACCTTTCCCACATCCCTCACATTTGTAGGGCTTCTTGGCAGTATGAATTCTCTGGTGTTGAATAAGGCATGCTCTTATATTAAAAATTTTCCCACATATTTTACATTTGTAGGGCTTCTTGCCAGTATGAATTCTCTGGTGTTGAGTAAGGTTTGCTCTTTGATTGAAATCTTTGCCACATTCTTCACATTTGTAGGGCTTCCCTCCTGCATGAATTCTTTGGTGTTCAGTAAGGCCATCTCTTCAATTAAAACCTGTCTCACATTCATTACATTTGTAAGGCTTCTCTCCAGTATGAATTCCCTGGTGATGAGTAAGTTTCGATTAAAAGCTTTACCACATATTTCACATTTGTAGGGCTTCTCTCCTGTATGACTTCTCTGGTGTTTGGTAAAGGATGAATGATACTTAAAACCTTTCCCACATTCATCACATTTGTGAGGCTTCTCTTCAATATGAATTCTGTGGTGTCGAATAAGGGCTTCTCTATAATTAAAAGCTTTACCACATGTTTCACATTTGTAGGGCTTTTCTCCAGTATGAAGTCTCTGGGGTTGAGTGGGGTGTGCTCTTTTTGTTAAAACTTTCCCAAGTTCTTCACATTTGTAGGGATGTTTTCCAGAATGAAGTGTCTGATGTTTAAAAAGATTTGATCTGAAAGTAAAAGCTTTGCCATTTTCTCCACATTGACAGACTTTCAATCCTGTATGAATTCTCTGGTGTTTGGTAAAGGATGAATAAACCGTAAAATCTTCACTACATTCCTTACTTTCTTAGAGCTTCTCTCCAATATGAATTCTGTGTTGTTCAGTGAGGTAGGATCTTTTAGTAAAATCTTTGCCATATTATTCACATACATGGAGATATAAAATAAAAAACAAAAATAGAAGCAAATATAATTTTAAATGCAATAAAAACAAGGATCAGGTATAGATTAACTTCATCCTACATTGCCCTAATTTGTGTAATATTGGAAATTGCCACTGAATCACAAAACATATGTAAAAACATAAAAGCATTATTAACTGATGTGAAGAGACCTACACTACAACAGGAAATCTACACTATAAAATGAAACAGAGAAAAGGAAAAAAGGGAAATTTAACCAGCAAAATTCTCAATAGCTATGGATGTAGTATTTTACAAACCCTTTTGTATATCACTACAATTTTCACCTCTGACTATACATCCAAAATGAGCACTGATTGTGAACCAGACATTCATTATATGGCAGAAAAATTTTGCAGAAAAAACATAATAAGGATTTGTAATAAGCTCTGATGAGGGATTTCCAATTAACAAATATATGTGGTATTAGAGAAACTGCTTTACGGTACTAATATGTTACAATGAACTCTCTTAGAGATTCCAGAAACTTGCACAAATTTGTGAGAGACACTCCAAATAAAGGAAAAGTTGTCAGATCATGCTGACTCTCACAAAGCAAAGGGAAGTATTGGGGCTGTTAATTTGAATGTACTGGGACATCACTGCAGGAGGAGGAGACTAAAGACGTTGAAAGCATGCTAAAAATAGGGTAACACATGTCCTTCTAGGACAGCAAGAGGAATAAACGAAGCTTCTGGAAAACAATTTCTGTTGCATAATAAATTCTTCACCAACATATAAATTTGGCTTCCACTTTGACTTTTGGACCTCTCAACTGGATCTTCTGCTTCATGAATTTCTACATACCTGGGTACATGGCTCAGGGTTGTCTCCTTTGTACCAAAGGAAAGTTTCCAAATACAGCTTAGAGAATGTGATCACTGGAAGAAGAAATGAATACTTCTTTGGGTTCCTCCTCTAACTGCTGATGCTTCGATTCTGCTAGTGCATATGAAAGAAATGGGACTTCAATGTGTAGGACACATCATTCAATATCACTGAATTACTTCAAGTAACACCAATCTAGGATGAAGGGTATGTATCACCTCAAGAAAGGGAGAGATTAAGGACTAAAAGAAATGGCATAAACATTTTCTTCTCTGTAACAAAAACTGCCCAGGCCCTTTTCTTGAAAACAAGAATCTGAAATTCATTCATGAAGAGCAGACGCTCCCAAAAGATATTTTGCAAGGGAAGGAAATTATACAATTAGGAATTCTGATTAATGAGGAATTCTGAAGGAAGCTCTGCTCACCCAGGAAGACCAGGTTTCTGCAGGTCTCCAACATCACTTCTCTGTATAGACTCCTCTGAGCTGGCTCCAGGCATTCCCACTCCTCTTCAGAGAAATCGATGGCCACGTCCCTGAATGTCAGCGGCTCCTGAAACAAGAATAGGTAACCTCATAGCACGTTGACCACATGATCATACACAGAGCTTTTAGGTTGACCAAAGATGAAATGGGAGTTAGTGAAAATGCTCTGATATACGAGTGACTTTAAGTACTCAAGAAGATACTTTGTGACAAAGTGACAGTCTTTATCATTTAACTCTGAGGAAAGAGTGTCAGGAGTCAAAAAAGGGTACAGACTCCACTTTTATGTAAAAGTGAATAGACTTCGCATTTTAAGCAAAATGTAAAACTAAAGCATTAACACAAGAATATACACTTTAATTGCAACTTTATATATCATAAGATAGATGGTCTATTTCTCAGATAAGAAAGTTATGGTGAGTAAGAAGAGCAGGAAACAAATAAAATTAACAGTATAGTTATAACTAGTAACACAGTTATATGTGCAGAAAAGTATTTAAAAGGATTCAGAGAAGAAATTCCTTCAGGTAAACTGCCCCAAACTTCTTCATTATTAAGAGTAGGCACTTTTGCATGGGCCATGGCCAGAACTTGAGATTATAATTTTAACACTTTACACATTGTTGTTCAGACAATAAAACATAGGTACTTAATACACATGCTGTGAGATAAAGTTTTTTATGAAAGGAAATATTAAGATGGGCAAGATTTTTAAACTTATGATATTGAAGATTACTGTTTGAGATTGGAAAAGGCTCCTGAGTCAGACTTAGTTTTCATATTCCTAGAGCTCTTTATCCTTGCCTCTCATCACTCCTGATTGGTTTACATAGAAACAGCATTCTTCCCTGATTGACAGATGTCAGGGTGTCCAATTGAGCTTGTAAAGTCAGTACCAAATCAGTGACCCATTGGATATCTGCAATAACCTGTGCTGACTATTTTTACAGTAAATAAAGGTTCCTAATCCTGCTGCTCCTGTGTTAATCCTGGTGGATGTTTTTAGCCCTATGAGTAAGGGAATAATTTGTGGGGGAATCTCCTGCATCTGGTGTGTGCTGATATTAAAATGGGTAGGCTTTGGTTGTGGGGTTAAGTGTCAGTTTGTAATTTTGGTAGGCAAGGCTAAATATGAGTCTCCCAAAGAGAAAAAAAACACAGAATTTGGGGACATCAGGACTGCAGGCCTGACACAAGTGTAGATCTTGAGTTCCAACAAAGGAGCTATTGTCTTTCCTTTTAAACCTAGGTATGGCTGTATTTTGGTTATAACCGTTTTTGCTAGATGTTCAAGACCAAGCTGGTCAAATTGACCTTGTTTCTATCTGCTGTTAAGAGTCAGCTGACTGGCTGGGAATATAGCTCAGTTGGTAGAGTGCTTGCCTTGCATGCCCTGGGTTCCATCCCCAGCACTGCAAAAAAAAAAAAAAAAAAAAAAAAAAAAAAAGATTTGTCAGCTGAGTTTCCACAGGGGTCACTCTTGGGAACTTGAGAGCAGCTGCTTAGCTCTTTCAGTGCCATCTACTAGGTAGGGTCTACTTGAAGAGGTGGCCTCCCTTGGAAGCATCAGGGATGCCTCCCTTTTCCAACGACCCTCCTCTTTGCAGCAGGTGCACTGATTGACTTTCAGTTCTCCACTGATCTCATCAATCTCCCTGATTGGGAGGTCATGTGGCCCAGACTTGCAAAGCTCCTTAGAGAAGCTCTCCCATTCCCTGGGTTCAGGCTGACTCAGAGGGCAAGAGCCCAATACTGGTTTTCTTGGCCCTTTTGTATTAATCTTGATCTTAACCTTGATCTTAAACATCCAGCAAGGCAGTCTCACCAGTCTTAAAGTAAGAGTACTACTGGACTTTAACTTTAATGTCTATAACCTTACAGTTACTTACCCTTTTATTTATCTGGAGTCTGTAATAGTGCTGGAAGTTACCATTATATACTGTTCTGTAGGTGATGGCTAATTATCTCAAGTTAACCTAGGTCATGTGTTCTTGAAGCAGTACCTCTGCAAAGCATTAACAGGTAACAGTTTTACAAAATGAAATTAGCAAGAGTAAAAATACATTTGGCTTGCATGATAGCTATCTTGAATCTTGACCGAGTTACACATCATATGCCCTATTTGAGATCACAACAAAAATAAATCCTTTGAATACAACTTTAAATGAGCTGGAGTCTGGCCTACTTTGGAGTCATTCTGACATGCAGTGAAGTGGGAGACAGAGCCTTATCTCAGGTAAGGCGGGGTCTTCACAAATCTTAGGGAAAGTGTTCTGATTCTGAAGCTGATCTTTGCCTCTTTCTTAAATGTCATTCTAAGAAATTTATGTATATTGCTTCCTGAGTCTGTATGAACATTAGTTAACACAATGTAACATTCCCTCTAAAACATGAAGCAAAGAAAGGCTGAGAGACTTTTAACTTTCCTTTTGTGTGACAGAGTGGCAAAATGCTTTCCTGTTTTATGATATAAACTTTTAAACAAATCAGGCCCTCATTATCTTTCAGGAACACATTTACATATTTATCCAAGTGTAGAAGATGACATAAGGTTCAGGTCCAGTTACAGAACATTAAATGATATAAATAAATCCCCAATAAAATTCACTATTTTGTACTTTTAAAATTACCATTACAGACAAGTTTAGTTTGGAGAAGAGCAACTTGATAAAAATATTCTTTTAAATTTTCTGCTTTAAGACTTGTATACCTGGAAGATATGAACATATTTAGTTGCCATACTGATGTTTTTATATTAACCAAGGTTAGCTTTTAAAGGGAAATGTAGACTCTGTAATGTAGCATAATACTCTAATAGTTGTTGTTTAATCATAATTGTACAAACCCTAAGTTCTTTAAGACCAATTGTTTTAATAAATAAAACTTAACAGGCACAGTGTTAAGAATAAATTAGTGTTTTTAATAAATCCTTCTCAGTTCAACATATTGATTAAACTTTGGTTTATATCAGGACATTAGTATTTGACCTTAGGAAAAACCTTAAATAATTTTAACTGATTGTCTCACATACATATAACCAACTTTGTTACACACAAACTTGTTGAAATTTGCCCTTTACTTACACACAGACTTTCTTAGCACTTAGACTCTTATGTATTTCATCACACAAAGAATTTCTTACCCAGAAACATTTTCTTTTTCCTTCTACAGAATAAATTTCCATACCGAGAACCTTCTATTTTCTCTATCCCATCTATTGAACCCTTTCTGTTCACATTCTGAAACAAGTCTTATGAAATTTTTGAATTTAGATAAATTACTCCACTTTAATAAGAATAAATAAGATCCAAGATGGTGGACTGGAGGGAGGCTGTGTTCCTTGTCGCTCCGTAACTCCAGTTTCAAGCAGAGGATATCTGTTTCTTGGTGAGGCAGTTTTTGCTGCTTATTGATCCCCTGCTGTTTACCCCATTGTCTACTGTGATCACCTGCAGTCTGCCAGCATACCGACACCTTTTTTGAGTGCAGATTGCTCACTGTCAGGCGCCTATCATTCACCATTTGCCTGCCTCTCGCCTGTCCATGGCCTGCCTTTCACCTACCCATCACCCACCACCTGAGGTTCACCTCCCGATCATCCGACAGCTGCCAGCAGACTGACCACAGACCGCCAGTGGAGCACCAGCTGCCTGCTGTTGCCTGGAAGTTCTCGGTCACAGTATCTGCAGGTTTGGTTGCAAGTGGCTGCTGCCATTTTGAGACAACAGCCAGGCCCTGTAGGATCCCTGGCTGGATTGACTGAGTCCCATCTCCAGGATCCCTCAGCCCGACCGATCACTCCCTGCCTCCGGGGCCCTCACATAGACTGACTGCTCCCTGCCGCCAGGACCCCCAGACCAACTGACTGCGCCCTATCACCAGGACCCCAGACCAACTGATTGCACCCAGCCTCCAGGATCCCACAACCACACCAAACACACCCCACCTCCAGGACCCCTACCTGGCCAATGACACAGTATAACAGCAAAAGTAGTAAAAGACAGGAAATAATTAAAATTAGAGCTGAAAACAATGAAATTGAAACAAAAGAAACAATTCAAAAAAATGACAAAACAAAAAATTGGTTCTTTGAAAAAGTAAACAAAATAGACAAACCCTTAGCCACACTAACAAAGAGAAGGAGAGAGAAAACTCAAATTACTAAAATTCATGAAAAAAGGGAATATCACGACAGACACCACTGAGATACATAACATAATGAGAAGCTACTTTGAAAATCTGTATTCCAACAAAATAGAATCTACTGAAGACATTGACAAATTTCTAGAGACATATGCTCCTCCCAAACTGAACCAGGAGGACATACACAATTTAAACAGATCAATATCAAGTAATGAAATAGAAGAAGCCATCAAAAACATACCATCCAAGAAAAGCCCAGGACCAGACGGATTCTCAGCCGAGTTCTACAAGACCTTCAAAGAAGAACTCATTCCAAATACTTCTCAAAGTATTCCAGGAAATAAAAAGGAGGGTACCCTACCAAACTCATTCTATGAAGCTAATATTACCCTCATACCCAAACCAGGCAAAGACACATCAAGGAAAGAAAAATTTAGACCAATATCCTTGATGAATATAGATGCAAAGATCCTTAACAAAATATTGGCAAACCGTATCCAAAAACATATTAAGAAAATCATGCACTGCGATCAAATGGGGTTCATCCCTGGAATGCAAGTATGGTTTAACATCCATAAATCAATAAACGTAATCCATCATGTCAATAGATGTACGGATAAGAATCATATGGTTATTTCAATTGATGCAGAAAAAGCATTTGACAAAATACAACACCCCTTCATGCTCAAAACACTGGAAAAAATAGGGATAGGAGGAACATATCTCAACATTGTAAAGGCTATTTATGCTAAGCCCATGGCCAACATCATTCTTAATGGAGAAAAGCTGAAACCATTCCCTTTAAAAATGGGAACAAGACAGGGGTGTCCTCTTTCACCACTTCTATTCAACATTGTCCTCGAAACTCTAGCCAGAGCAATTAGACAAACTAAAGAAATTAAAGGGATATGAACAGAAAAAAAGAACTCAAGCTGTCACTATTTGTTGATGACATGATTCTATATTTAGAGGATCAAAAAAACTCCTCCAGAAAACTCCTAGACCTCATCAATGAATTCAGCAAAATAGCAGGCTATAAAATCAGCACTCATAAATCTAAAGCATTTTTATATGCAAGTGATGAAACATATGGAAGGGAAATGAGGAAAACAACTCCATTTGCAATAGCTTCAAAAAAAAAAAAAAAAAAACAAAAAAACTTGGGAATCAATCTAACCAAAGAGGTAAAAGATCTCTACAATGAAAACTACAAAACATTGAAGAAAGAAATTGAGGAAGACCTTAGAAGATGGAAAGATCTCCCATGTTCTTGGATAGGCAGAATTAATATTGTCAAAATGGTCATACTACCAAAAGTGCTATACAGA
This sequence comes from Sciurus carolinensis, assembly GCF_902686445.1. Classification (NCBI taxonomy): domain Eukaryota; kingdom Metazoa; phylum Chordata; class Mammalia; order Rodentia; family Sciuridae; genus Sciurus; species Sciurus carolinensis. Next base: position 1,621,593 of record NC_062225.1, read on the forward strand.
TTCAATGCAATTCCAATTAAAATCCCAATGACATACCTTACAGAAATAGAGCAAGCAATCATGAAATTCATCTGGAAGAATAAGAAACCCAGAATAGCTGAAGCAATCCTTAGCAGGAAGAATGAAGTAGGGGGTATCACAATACCAGAACTTCAACTATACTATGAAGCCATAGTAACAAAAACGGCTTGGTATTGGCACCAAAATAGACAGGTAGATCAATGGTACAGAATAGAGGACACGAACTCAAACCCAAATAAATACAATTTTCTCATACTAGACAAAGGTGCCAAAAAGATGCAATGGAGAAAAGATAGGCTCTTCAACAAATGGTGCTGGGAAAACTGGAAATCCATATGCAACAGAATGAAATTAAACCCCTATCTCTCACCCTGCACAAAACTCAACTCAAAATGGATCAAGGATCTTGAAATCAGACCAGAGACCCTGCATCTTATAGAAGAAAAAGTAGGTCCAAATCTTCAACTTATTGGCTTAGGATCAGACTTCCTTAACAGGACTCCCATAGCACAAGAAATAAAAGCAAGAATCAATAACTGGGACAGATTCAAACAAAATAGCTTTCTCTCAGCAAAGGAAACTATCAGCAATGCGAAGAGAGAGCCTACAGAGTGGGAGAAAATCTTTGCCACCCATACTTCAGATAGAGCACTAATTTCCAGAATCTATAAAGAACTCAAAAAACTCTACACGAAGAATACAAATAACCCAATTGACAAATGGGCTAAGGAAATGAACAGACACTTCACAGATGAAGATCTACAAGCAATCAACAAACATATGAAAAAATGTTCACCATCTTTAGTAATAAGAGAAATGCAAATCAAAACTACTCTAAGATTCTATCTCACCCCAATTAGAATGGCGATTATCAAGAATACAAGCAACAATAGGTGTTGGAGAGGATGTGGGGAAAAAGGTACACTCATACATTGCTGGTGGGGCTGCAAATTAGTGCAGCCACTCTGGAAAGCAGTGTGGAGATTCCTTAGAAAACTTGGAATGGACCCACCATTTGACCCAGCTATTCCACTCCTCAGCCTATACCCAAAGGACTTAAAATCAGCATACTACAGAGATACAGCCACATCAATATTCATAGCTGCTCAATTCACAATAGCCAGATTGTGGAACCAACCTAGATGCCCTTCAATTGGTGAATGGATAAATAAACTGTGGTATATATATATACAATGGAATATCACTCAGCTATAAAGAATAATAAAATGATGGCATTTGCAGGCAAATGGATGAAATTGGAGAATATCATGCTGTGAGATAAGCCAATCTCAAAAAACCAAAGGATGGATGATCTCGCTGATAAGCGGATGACGACACATAATGGGGGATGGAGGGGGGCAAGAATGGAGGAAGGAGGGACTGTATAGAGGGAAAAGAGGGGTGGGAGGGGTGGGGGGGAAATACCAGAATGAATCAAACATCATTACCCTATGTAAATGTATGATTACGCAAATGGTATGCTGTTACTCCACATACACACAAAACAACATGTATCCCATTTGTTTACAATAAAAATAAATTTTAAAAAAGAATAAATACTTTATTTTATTTACAGTACTCAAATTGAGACAGTTGAAACTTTTGGATTCCTCTGTACATAAAATGACACCTGTTTGTTGACCAATTTGTGAAAGCACAAACAACATTCAAGTTTATCACCACAAGAAATTCAAGAAGTTGAGAGTACTTGGTTATATTTGTTAGCATATTAACTTTGTAAATTAATCAGATGTTTCCAACCAACACATTTGTGAAGATTAATCCCATATATGTCAAATCTAATTTACTTATTAACTGTAAGAATCAAGGTGTCGTACAAGTGTATTGGGCAGCATTCGCCTCTTCCTTGCAGGTCAATCTCCATTGCAGTCTTAGCCCTTCTCTCCTCCAGGCAGGATGTGGCAGAGAGGCCTCCACACTGAGCCGACGTGGGACCCAGGACTGCCCAGTTCCCGGCCCTGACCGCAGGCTCTGGTCCTCCAGTGGCTCCGTCCCAGGCCTCCAGCCTGACCAGCTGTGCTGAACCCTCACCAGGAGGAAGGCCAGTCTCTTAAATCTACCTGGGCATTTAAGCTCGAGGGTCCCTCCCGAGGCCCAGTCCCTGCTTCCTCTCAGCCCTGCTCCACTTCTCTTGGGTCAGAGACAAACCTGAGAGTCCTGGAGGATTGGTCATCACTAGAGGAGGCCCACGTGGGCTCAGGCTGAGACTGGTTTGTGGTGACCAGGGACGGGACTGTGGGCAGCGGGAGAGCACGGAGACGTGGAGTGGGGAGGGGTATTTCTAATGGAAGAAGAGGGAGGGCAGGGGCTACGTGAGGCGGGGCTGGGACCAGGACAGGAGCAGAGAGAAGAAGGGGTGGGTCCTTCCTCACGGTGTCGGTGCCTGAGCACAGGGATGGTCCAGAGGTGGAGTCCACAAGCAGCTTCTGTTTGGCAAGTGTCCCCAGTGACCAGCCTCCCTGAGCTCTAGTCTCCTCGTCTGTCGAATGGCTGCCTAGCACCTTCCTCCAAGACCTGTCGGAGGTCCCAGGAGACGGCGTGGTGGCCACAGTGCTCAGCAGGTGCCTGGCATGGTAGGTGCTCACAGATGAACGGCACAGGCTGGTTTCCAGTGCTGGGGTTGAACCCAGGCCCACACGTGCTGGGCAAGCGCTACCACTGAGCTGCACCCCAGCCCCAAACGCTTCTGATGGGGTGGACAAGCTTGTCCTAGGAGGTGGGGCCTCAGGTAAGAAACCGGCTGAGCAGAGAAGCCCCAGAGGGACAGGAGGTGGAGGTGGAGGTGGGTGTGGTGAAGGTGAAGTTCTCTTCTCCAGCGTTGATTCCCAGGACCTTCTCTCCCCAGACTCCTGTCCCTCCAAGGCTGAGGGAGACCAGAGTCAGCAGCCTCTGTGAGCCTGGCCTACCAGGTGCTCACAGCAGCACCTGGACGGAGGCTGCCCCTGTGTGGCCCAGCCTGTCCCCCTCCCCAGGGGGGCCCAGGGCAAGGCCTGGCTACCACTAAAAGCAAATTCATAGGCATGAAGTACAGCAGAGGCTTCCAGGGGCCCAGGGGAGGACCAGGAGGGCTTGAACCCAGGGCCTGCATGTGCTGACCAAGTGCCCTGCCGCCGGGCCACACTGCTGGTCTAGGAGGTATTTTTAAATGGATACAGTTTCTGCTTGGGGTGAGGAGAAAGTTCTGGAAATGGATAACGATGGTGGTTGCACATCACGAATGTGCTCAGTGCTACTGAACTGTGCACTTGGAAATGGCTAAAATTCCCAGGCCTGGTGGCGACACCTGTGACTCAGGATCCTGGGGCTGGAGAATTGCAGGTTCAAGGCCAGCCTGGGTAACTGATTGAGATCTTGTCTCAAGATAAACTAAAAATAGGGCTGGGGACGTAGATCAGGGGAAAAGAGTCCCTGGGTTCAGTCACCAGTACTGGGGAAAAAATGGAAATTCTGAATAGATTTATAAAAACTTTAAAAAATATATAGAGATAAAAAGTTGAATTAGTAATCTACTAATTTCAAATTAAAAACTATTTCTTTTTTCTTTTTTGGTGCTGGGGGTTGAACCCAGGGATGCTTTCTAATGGGCCACATCCTGAGCCCTTTTTCTAATATTTTAATTTGAATCAGGGTCTTGCTGAGGCTGGCTTCACAGTTGCGATCCTCCTGCCCCAGCCTCCCAAGTCTCTGGGATTTCGTGCATGCACCTGGAACCTGGAATATACTAGTATGAATGTAAAAAGTGCATCCGCTGTGGAAAACTTAGCTGTTTTCCACAAAAACTCAGCTTAACTGTTCCTCAAAAAGTCAGGCATAGAATTACCACAGGACCCAGCAATTGTAATTTCAGGTGTTTATACAAGAGGTAAAAATAGGCTCTCAAACAAATACTTGTCTGCTCTTGTTTGTAGCAGCATTATTCACAACAGGCTAAAGATGAACACAATCTGAATGGCCCTCAAAGCGAATGGAATCTCAAACCGTGCGTGCTACGTATGACGGGACACTCGGTCCTAAAGAGGAACCAAGCCTGGATGCAGCCTATGAAGTGGAGGAGCCTGGGACAGGCGCAGTGAGGGACACGGGATGAATCATGATTCCATGGCAGCACAGCATCTGGCAAGGTAAGTCAAAGACACATACAAGCTGCTGGCTGCCGGGACTCGGGAAGGACTGCACGGTGTGACTGGTTCAAGGTCACAGGGACATCTGGATACAGGTGATGGTGCAACAGCGTAAGCACACCAGACAACATGGAATTGTTCACTTCTAATAGCTAAGTGTAGGTTGTGGGATTTTTTTTTTCTTATTCCAGGGATTGAACCCAGGTGCTCTTAACCACTGAACCACATCCCCAGCCCTTTTAATTTTTTATTTATAGACAGGACCTCACTAAGCTGCTTAGGGCCTCGCTAGGTTGCTGAGGCTGGCTTTGAACTTCCAATCCTCCTGCCTCAGTCTCCTGCGCCACTGGGATTATAGGCATGGTCACTGTATCCAGCTGTTGAGTGAATTTAAATGCAATAAAAAATACAATTGCACAGTTCTGCGTGATGGAATAGAAATTAGGGTTAAAACAAATTCAATTGTAGTTATAAATGTATAAAGTCAAATTAGAAAACTTTTAGAAGAAAACATAGGAGAAGATCTTTTCGTGACCTGGGATTAGGCAAGAATTCTTAGATGGGATACCAAAAGAATGAACTAACAAAAAAATGAGTTCCATCAAGATTAAAAACCTGTTTTCTGTGAAAGACATGAATTAAGAAAACGAAGAGAAAAGTGAAGCAGGAGGCATCACAATACCAGACCTTAAACTGTACTACAGAGCTATAGTAACAGAAACAGCATGGTACCGGCACCAAAATAGACACGAAGACTAATGGTACAGAATTGAAGACACAGACACAAGTCCACCTAAATACAGTTATCTCATACTAGACAAAGATCCGAAAAACATTCACTGGAGAAAGGATATCCTGTTCAACAAAAGGTGCTGGGAAAAATGGAAAGCCTCGTGTAACAAAATGAAATTAAACCTCTATCTCTCACTCTGCACAAAAATAAACTCAAAGTGGATCAAAGACTTAGGCACTAGAATAGAGACCTTGCACCTAATAGAAGAAAAAGTAGGCCCAAATTTTTACCTTATCAGCTGAGGATCTGATTTTCTTAATAAGATCCCTAAAGCACAAAAATAAAATCAATAATCAATAAATGGGAAGGTTTCAAACTGAAAAGCTTTGTCTCAACAAAGGAACCAATAACATGAAGAGAGAGCCTACAGAATGGTAAAAAATCTTTACACATGTACCTCAGATAGAGCACGAATCTCTAGGATTTATAAAGAACTCCAAAAACAACACCAAAAAACCCCAAATAACCCAATCAATAAATGGGCTAAGGAACTGAACAGACAATTCAGAGAAGAGGAAATACAATCGATCAACAAATATATGAAAAAATGTTCAACATCTCTAGCAATTAGAGAAATGCATATCAAAACTACTCTAAGATTCTATCTCCAGTCAGAATGGCAATCATCAAGAATACAGGCAGCAATAAATGTTGACGAGGATGTGGGGGAAAAAGTACACTTATTCATTTCTAGTGGAACTGCAAATTGGTGCACTATGAAAACCAGTATGGAGATTCCTCAGAAAACTTAGAATGGAACCACCATTTGATCCAGCTATCCCACTCCTCAGTTTATACCCAAAAGACTTAAAATCAGCATACTACAGTGATGCAGTCATGTCAATGTTTATAGCAGCTCAATTCACAATAGCTAAACTATGGAACCAAACTAGGTGCCCTTCAACAGATGAATGGATAAAGAAACTGTGGTACATATACACAATGGAATATTACTCAGTCTTAAAGAAGAATAAAATTATGGCATTTGCTGCTAAATGGACAGAGTTGGAGAATATCATGCTAAACAAAATAAGCCAATCCCAAAGAACCGAAGAACCAAAGGTGGAATGCTTTCTCTGATATGTGGATGCTAATTCACAATAAAGGGGGAGTGCTAGGGAAGAATAGAGTTACTTTAGATTAGGCTGAGGAGAATGTTGGGATATGGGAATAGGAAGGATAGTAGAATGAAACCGACATTATTACCTTACATACATACCTGACTGCCTGACTGATATGATTCCACAACATGTACAATCAGAAAAAGGAGAACTTGTACCCCATTTATGTGTGATATATCAAAGTACATACATGCTTTCTACTGTCATGTATAACTAATTAGAACAAATTTTAAAATTAAAAAAAAACTATGTATTCTCTCCCTATTGGATATAGTAATCTTCCTGTTTCTGTTAAATCAAGCTTGATGGTTGTGTTGTTATTTATTTTAAAAATTGCTTCAACTATCAACAGCTAAAAAAATTATATTAAATATTTCCCTATAATTCTGCTTATTGATAACTACATTAATTATGATAAATATTCCACTATGATTATGGTTTTGTCAATTTATTTTTGGTCCTATAAATTCTTGTTTTATATTTTTGCAGCAATGTTATTCAGTGCAATTAACATTCTGTCATTACACAATGATTCACTTCATCTTTATAATTTTTTTTGCCTTAGAGTCCATTTGTCTCATATTAATAAAGGCATACTTAAAGAAAAAGAAAATGAGGGGACAAGTCACAGAAGGGGACAAATGGTTTGGGCATCACATGTGATAAGGACTCATATCTAGAATATATAAAAAATTCAAGCCAGGTGCATCGGGCATGCCTGTAGTCTCAGGGACTCAGGAGGCTGAGGCAAGAGGATCACAAGTTTAAAGCCAGACTCTGCCACTTTTGAGACCCTGTCCCAAAATAAAAAATAAAAAGGGCTGGGGATGTGGCCCAGTGGAAGAGCATCTCTAAGTACAATGCGGTTGTTCAATCTCCAGTACAAAAAAGTTCAACTCGGTCAAAAGACAAGAAGCAAAGGTTTAAACGCTGCTTTGGGGCTGGAAGGAAGATGGCAGAGACCGAAGGGAAGATGGTAGAACAGAGGAAGTTGCTTCCCTGGCTACTCCATGGGGTGGAACCAAGAAAGCACACAGGCGGCTTCTCTGGAAGGTGCGTGAACGAAAAAAAAAAAAAGAAGAAGAAGAAAGAAAAGAAAAAGAAAAAGAAAGTATGAAAGGGGGGACTTTATTGGAATTTTAAACCAGACATTCAAAGAAGACTGGGGAAACAGGAGGTTGGATATAATAAAATAAAGAAAAGATCCCCAGTGGCTCAGCCATTGCTGTGGTCAGACCAGAAGCACCAGCCAGTAGTCCCTCTGTGAGCATATTGGAGGGCCCAGGGAATTAAAGGAACCTGCATTTTCGGGAGTCTCAAAGTGTGTCTGGGTATAGAGCAAGTAGAGATCAAGGACATTGCCCAAAAACCTGAAAGAGGTGCTGCGTCCTATTTGTGCGTGGGGAGAGAAGACTCCACCTGTCCAGGCAGCATGCAGAGGACAAGGAAGGAAGAATTCTGCTGCCAATGTGTGCAGGCAGCAGTTGATCCCAGAAAAACCCAAGCGTGACCCAAAATACAGGCCTGGTAAACACACACGTCAAGACATAGAGAGTGCTTAAGTCACCAGGAGACAATCAAACACGGAGAGAGGTTTACCCAGGGGACAACCGGTCATGGAAACCCACCTGGCTCTGCCCCTTCCCCTCCAATTCAGCTGCTTGCAGGACTGGCTGAGAGAGAAGTATCTGGCCAGGAACTCAGAAGGGCAGGAGCGGAGGAGTTTGTTTAGATACTTCAAAAAAAGCAAGGTGATGGCACCAAAATAGATATGTAGACAAATGGTACAGAATAGAAGACACAGAGACAAACCCACATAAATACAGTTCTCTCATACTAGACAAGGACTCCAAAAACATATGTTGGAGAAAAGATAGTCTCTTCAATAAATGGTGCTGGGAAAACTAAAAATCCATAGGTAGCAAAATGAAATTAAACCTCTATCTCTCACCCTGCACAAAAATCAACTCAAAGTGGGTCAAGACTTAGACACTGGAACGGAAACCCTGTGCCTAATACAAGAAAAAGTAGGCAAATGTTCATCACGTCAGCTTAGAAACTGACTTCCTTAAAAAGACTCCTAAAGCACAGAAAGTGAAATCAAGAATCAATAAATGGGATGATTCAAACTAAAAAGTTTCTTCTTAGCAAAGGAAACAACCAATAACGTGAAGAGAGAACCTACAGAGTGGGAGAAAATCTTTTACACACGCACTTCAGATAGAGCACGAATCTCCAGGATTTATAAAGAACTCCAAAAACTTTATACCAAAAAGACAAATAACCTAATCAACAAATGGGTTAAGGAACTGAACAGACACTTCACAGAAGAGGAAATACAATCGATCAACAAATATATGAAAAAATGCAAATTAAATTCAGCAATTAGAGAAATGCAAATTAAAACTGCTCTAAGATTCCATCTCACTCCAGTCAGAATGGTAATCATCAAGAATACAGGAGACAGTAAATGTGGACGAGGATGTGGGGAAAAGGTACACTCATTCATTACTGATGGAACTGCAAATTGATGCAGCCACTATGAAAAACAGTGTGTGAGATTCCTCAGAAAACTTAGAATGGAACCACCATTTGATCCAGCTATCCCACTCTTCAGTTTATACCCAAAGGACTTAAAATCAGCATACTACAGTGTCACAGCCACATCAATGTTTATAGCAGCTCAATTCACAATAGCTAAACTATGGAACCAACTTAGATGCCCTTCAACCTGTGAATGAATAAAGAAACTGTGGTATATATACACAATGGAATATTACTCAGTCTTAAAGAAGAACGAATTTATGGCATTTGCTGGTAAATGGACAGATTTGGAGAATATCATGCTAAGTGAAATAAGCCAATCCCAAAGAACCAAAGACCGAATGTTTTCTCTGATATGTGACTGGCTAATTCACAATGTTGGGGGGGGAACAAGGGAAGAAGAGAGGTACTTTTTATTAGGCAGAGGGGAGTGAAGGGAGGGGAGGGACTATGGGGGTAGGAATGATAGTAGAATGAATCAAACATTATTACCCCATGTGCATATATGACTACATGACTGGTGTAAATCTACATCATGTACAACCATGAGAGACTATACCTGATTTGTCAAATGCATTCTACTGCCATGTGTAACTAATTAGAACCAATAAAAAAAATTAAAAAAATTTTTAGAGAATCAAGAATGACCCACTCTCCAGATGAAATTCAATTACCATTAAAGATTAGTGTAAGTATTATGTCACCCATTAGATTTCAAGTTCCTTGAGAATACACTCTGGGCTTCCTTTATATGCTTTATATGCTTTCAGCACAGTGCCTCATAAATGTAGATTTACAATAAACTTTTTGTTTTTGTTTGGTTTTTAGTACTGGGGATTGAACCCAGGGGTGCTTAACCACTGAGCCATGTCCCCAGCCTTTTAAAAAATATTTTATTTGGAGATAGGGTCTCACTAAGTTGCTTAGGGCCTTGCTTAAGTTGCTGATTCTGGCTTTGAACTTGTGATCCTCCTGCCTCAGCCTCCCAATCTGGGATTACAGGTGTGTGCCACTGACTCTGTCTACAATAAATGTAAAGAATTAAAAGTTCTGTCAGGTAAACACCCAAGAGAAATGAAAACAGCTGTCCACACAGTCATGTGCAAATGTTCACAGCTGCACTGCATGTAAGAGCTCACAAAGTGGAAAGAAGTCAAATGTGCATTAACTGATGAGTGCATTAATAAAACGTGGTGTGTCCACATAACACACCAGTATTTGCCAGTAAAAATGAAAGACGTGTATACAGATATATCATGCTATAAAGTGATGCCCTCCGAAAACACCATGTCAAGAAATAAGCCTGTCACGAGAGACCATGCACCCTGTGATTCCACTTATGTGAAACCTCATCGACACCAGGTAAATCTATAGAGAAGGAGAGTAATGTTGTGGGTAAATAGGGCCAGGAGGCTTGGCTGGGAGGCTTACCCCGCAGCGCGGAGTGACTGCTCATGGGTGTGGGGTTTGTTTATGAAGGTGATCATGGTGACGGGTGCACAGCCCTATGAAGATGCTGAACAATACTGAGGGACAGGCTGTAAATGAGTGAATTGTATGACATGTGAATTACATCTCAGCGAAAATGTGACCAAAAAGGAAAAGAAAAACAGAATGACCCACTTATATGGACAAACAGACATTTCAGCAGAGGCCGTGTGAGTGCCTATTCAGCACATGAGGATGATCCACACACTGGTCGACTTGGAGGAGCAAACTGAAAGCACCTTGAGATTCCACACCCCGATTCCAATGCCGTCACAGTCATTGTAGACATTGGGCCACTACCGAGGGGCTCCGCTCTGAACACGCATCTGGGACCCGGCGCTGGGCGCTGAGCAGGCACCAGGCCCAGCGGACCTGCTCCGGCCAGAACCCCGTCTCTGTCTCTGCGGCCCTAGGTGCTCTAGAGAAGCAGGGGCCATGATGCGCTCTGGTCTCAGGTGGTCAGCGTCAGGTAGGAGCCGGTGTCCACCATGCTCAAGGTAGTTGGGTGTTTCATTTCCTCAGAGCCCAGTTACCCACGCAGTGAGCAGAGCTTCCCGGGAGAGGCCGGGAGGGACATGGCGTGCGTTGGTGTGGGGTAACGTGGGCCCTGGAGAGCCGCTGCTCCTGGGGTGAGATGAGGAGGACCTCAAAGGACAGGGCCAGGAGGCCAGGAGGAGGGAGCTGGCCACCCCTGGTCTCCAGCCTGGGCGGGGTTGAGGGAGCGCCCTGGGTGGTGCAGCGAAGGCCGTCCTCCAACAGCTGGGGGCTGCCCTGTGCAGCGGGCTCACGCCCGTTCTGAGTGCCGCTTGCAGGTGCCCTGGGCCTCCACCCTGTCCCTCCGCTGGCCGAGGAACGCGGGATCAGGACGTCCAGAGACTCTGCGTCCAGTCCTCCGGGTCCACAGTGCACTGGGCTGTTGCAGGCCTGGGGTCGCCGTCAGGATGGCTCCTTCTGGAGTTGGGCCTCTTCAATCAGGCTCTGGGCTGGAACTGAGTCTGTAGGACTGGGCGCCGCCGGGCTGGGGCGTGGGTGGCCCCTTGCCCAGCCTGTGCCCGCCCTGGGTTCCATCCCAGCACCTCAAGACCCGCAGGGCAAAGTGGGCGTGACGTGGCCTGGAGGGGCGTGGTCCAGCGGGGGCGTGGCCTGGAGGGGCGTGGTCACGGCCGCCTGGGCCCTTTGGTTCAGGTCCAGGAGGCCCTGGCTGTTCAGTTCCCTGTTCCGCCCCTCGCGGGCCGGTTCCACCCGCCATCCCACCACTCTCGCCACCTGGCCTGCGAGCTGCTCTTCATTCCTGCTCACGGGTGTCACTGCTCCCCTGACGCTGCAGTCAGGTGCTGTCACAGCCTTGGCCGCTGAGGGCCTGACCCACCCCCACCTGAGTCCCTTCTCAGAGGCGGGCAGAGGTCAGGGAGGGAACAGGAGCGGTGTCCACTTCCCTCAGGCCTCACAGCCAATGAGTGAGAGGTGGCGCCAGATCCAGGCTCTGGTCCCAGACAGCAGCGTTTACCCAGCTCCCAGGACGGCCTGGGAAATCCGCAAAGTAGTAAAACAGACCCCAGGGACCTTCCAAGGCTGGGCTGGGCGAGGAGTCGCCTTTCCTTTCGTGGGAGTCCACTGCCCCCACGTGGCCACTTCCTGAACTTCATCCCTGTTTGCCCCCAAACTGTAAAGACCTCATTCTGGTGGGAAACCCAGCCCTGGTCACCTCAGACAGCAATCCGTGACCTGGGACAGGATCCGTGTCCTCCTGGGCCTCAGCTGCAGTCTTTCAAAGACAAGATGATGCCAGGTGAATTGAAATGAGATAGAATAATCCTTCTAAATTCCTTTTTGTTGAGGGGAGGTACTAGGGATTGAACCCAGGGGCACTTAACCATTGAGCCACATCCCCAGCCTTTTTGTTTTTTATTTAGAGATAGGGTGTCCCTAAGTTGCTGCGGCTAACCTCAAACTTGAGATCCTCCTGTTTCAGCCTCCCAAATCACTGGGATGACCAGCTTGTGCCACCGCACCCAGCCCATCTAAATTTCCTAATAGAACTAAGGGCCTATAAATGTTATCTTTGGTGCTGTCAATCTCATACCCTTTCTGTCTGAAGCAGGTGGCACTGTTGTCCCCTTACCCTTGCCATAACAAGTGAGTCGAAGGCAGTTGCAGATGCTAGCAAGGGTACCCAGCAGAGGTCACAGTACTTTCAAGCTTCTTGAGCCCTGTGGGCACACCCTTTGACCCGGACCATGTGAGGGTGGAAGGGCAGGCGTTTCTGAGAGGAAATGGGCCTGGCCCTGTGTGTGCTCCATGCTCAGACTCAAGACCACTCAGGAGGGAAGTCCCTCACCTGACAAGGCTCTGCTGCCATTTAACCTGGAAGGGCAGAGAGAATTCCTCATGGCATGAAAGTGTGAGTTTCCACAGACCCTGGACGGGGGCTGGCACCTTCCAGATGTGAGGCTGCCGGGTGCCATCATGAACCTCTCTCTGCTCATGACAGCCAGCTGGCACTCATGGGGCAGGATCGAGGCTCAGAGTCAAGCTGCGCCAACCTCAGGCAGAGGACTGGGCCTGCTCGGGGATTTGTTCCCAGGTCTGGTCCTATAGAGATGAAACCTGTTGAGATAAGACCTCTGGAGGAGAAATCTCTAGAGATGACACCTCTCCATTAGCATGAATATAAAAATATACATGTACATGAATAGGAATATGAATCTCAAGGGGCATATGAACATGAATGGGGCATGAATATGTACAGGGATATGAATATGAATATACAGGCAGGTGTACATATGAATATGTATGTTAACATGAATGTTTATTAATATCAATATGAATACAGTGTGCAGATACTATGTACATATGACTGTACATGTACAGGTACATAAATATGTGTGCATGTTCATGAGTGAGTATGTACATTAACATTTTTACACATTACATGTGTATAAATACTACACGTACATATATTTAAACATGTACATATACAAATATAGGAATATGAATGTGTGCACAAATAGGAATATGTACATGTACATTCCTATTCATGTCTATGTACATATTCACATTCATTCACATATGCATACTCATGCACATGTACATATACCTTTTCATGTACATAGACATGTTCATATTCATGTATGTTCATATGTGTGACATGTACATGTTCATGTGCATATTCATATTTATGTAGATGTACACCTTCATATTCATGGACATATACATGTTTACATCATACCCGTATCCTTATGTGTTTACATATTCATACACATATTCTTATGCATGCACATGTACATGTACATGAATATGAAAAGGTACATGTGCATTAATATGCATATGTGCATGAATATAAATATGTATGTGGACATGTACAAGAATGTGTACAAGTACATGAAATTGAATGTGTATGAATATGCATATGTACATGTACCTTAAAAAGTACATGAATAGGAATATGAATGTCCACACATACATGTGCATGAATATTTTATTTTATTTTAGTTGCTGGGATTACAAGTTTCCAGTTTGCCTTGGTTCAATTTTAACCCCCTCAATTTAATAGCCACCAAAGGAACAGCACAGCCCTGGAGCAGTTCCACAGTTTAGGCCAGCCAGTCAGCTGGGTTGGTCCTAAGTTCCGATACTGTTGGCTCTGACGCCTTTCTGATTCTTGACGACGGGTACTTTGTCTGGAATCCAATCACGGCTTGCTGGTACCGAGGAACTGTGACGGTAACATGAGATCACCTGCTGTTATGTGCTTACCTGAAGAGGCCTTCACTCCTGCCTTTACAGCTGTAAAGCAGGGACACAGATGCCCCAGGCCTGGTCATGGGACCAATTTTGTCCCATCTTACAGCTCTAAGGAAGGGACACAGGATCCCCTGGCCTGCTGTGGTCACTGCGTCATGCTCCGTGTCACCTTGTACTCTCTGCTCTCTGGCTCATGCCCTGGTCCAAGTGTGGTACAGGAGGAAGTGCTGCCGAGGTGCCCGGAGGGGACCAGGTAGGCTGTGCCTCCTCCTCCGCAGAGGGGTTGCATGGGCGCAGAGCGAGCTGGTGCAGGTGGCAGGGTGGAGCGTCCTTGTTCTTGGAGGTGCTCTGCTCGGCTAAGTCGGGGCTCCTGGCTGACTGAGGAACGGTTTCCCAGGGAGTCTGTGGATGAAAAGGAAGGACGGGGGGAAAGTGGCCGCGTCCTGTGTGGGTCATCCGAGGAAGGACAGGCATCAAGCCTGGAGGTGATGCCAGAGCTTCCCCTTCTCACATCCTTTCTCCCTCTCCACCCTCCCTGCAAGCAGGGCAGGACCCTGGTCACCCGCCTCTTGCCACCCTGGAATAGCCCCAAGGGGCCCCCTGGGCCCTGCAGTCTATAAACTGCTTCCTGAAAATTCCTCAAGTGTTCAGCCTCTTCTGTCCCACTTCATTTGGCACCCGGGTGGGACAGTGGAGGTGAAGTGGCTTTCCTGCCTCCCTTGTCTCCATCTGGCTTCCCTGGCACGTCAGAGGACACTTCTTGGTGCACCACAGGCTACTTTTGCCTGTAGGCAAAGTGACTCAGCTGGTGACCCCAGAACTGCTGCCCTGGAGCACAACAGAACCCCAGGAACAGGAACCAGGACTAGGGGATTTGGAGCACTGCCCTAGGGAACAGGTGGGACCTGGGACCATTGGTGGTGGCCCACCCGACGTCCCCATAGAGGCCTAAGCAGGTGGGAGAGAGGCTTGGTCAGCCTCTGAGGGTCCCGAGGAACCTCCAAAAGGAGTTGGAGCTGAAAAGGCCCCAGGGAGTCACCCGAGTAGTCTGTCTGGGGTCAGTGAGCCGAGGGGAAACTGTGACTCCCCTTTTGATTTGAAATTTGGGACATTTGGGGATTTGGGTGGTATAAAAATTTTGCTCTGTGTAAAAGTGTGTGAATGAGTCGGACAAGGGCAGGGTTCCGACCTAACCCAAGGGCCAAAGCCAGTGTGGAGTCCTGACCGGCTGCTCCACGCCACCTCACAGTCTGTGGCGGATTTCTACCTGTCGACATCTAGGTGGACGCTCCAGGTCGGGGTTGATACCACCTGCAAGGCTAGGAGGACCCTAAGTCCCTGTGAGAGGAATGGAGGAGAAAGATGAAGCGAGTCTTGTCCTAAGGGTGTGACATCAATACCGGGCGGAATATGGGAGGCACACAGAGGGAGCTGAGTCTTCTGAAATGGAAGGTGTTAATGGTCACTGCGGAGTGAGTGAGGCTAAGGAAGGTTTCAGTGGTGACCGTGGAGTGAAGCTCACTCTGCAGAGGCTAAGGAAGGTTTCAATGGTCACTGTGGAGTGAAGCTTGCTCTGCAGAGGCTAAGGAAGGTTTCAATGGTCACTGGAAGGTTCTAATGGTCACTGTGGAGTGAAGCTCACTCTGCAGAAGCTAAGGAAGGTTTCAATGGTCACTGTGGAGTGAAGCTTGCTCTGCAGAGGCTAAGGAAGGTTTCAATGGTCACTGGAAGGTTTCAATGGTCACTGAGGAGTGAAGCTTGCTCTGCAGAGGCTAAGGAAGGTTTCAATGGTCACTGGAAGGTTCTAATGGTCACTGTGGAGTGAAGCTCACTCTGCAGAAGCTAAGGAAGGTTTCAATGGTCACTGTGGAGTGACGGTCACTCTGCAGAAGCTAAGGAAGGTTTCAATGATCACTGTGGAGTGAAGCTCGCTCCGCAGAGTCTAAGGAAGGTTTCAATGGTCACTGAGGAGTGAAGTTCACTCCGCAGAGTCTAAGGAAGGTTTCAATGGTCACTGTGGAGTGACGGTCACTCCACAAATGTTATATACGTTGTGAATTAAAGTGAACAGCCTTTGAGGTGGGATGGTCACCAGAAGGATCTTTAGACAAAAGTGTCATTGGTGAGGTCCTTTTAATAGTTGTCGGAACCCCTGGACACACAGACCTATTCCCTTATATTGATTGCTGACAAGAGACAGCACAGAAACAGTCCCCTTGTTGAGAGTCTGTCTGGAAGGACAGTCCAAGTTGATATTAGCTCAGGTTATAATGGCCTCTGAGCCTCAACTAAAGGGAACTACACAGAGAAAACCTGGCAAAGAAAAGACAGAAAGAAAGCCAGTTTTTTCTCCCATGAGTCAGAAAAGAGCCCCACCAGCTTGCATGCTACTGCACCCAACTTTGCCAAGACCCCTGAGACAACAGGCTGCCCCCGCAGCCCCCTCAGCCCCAGAGGCAGCAAATGGTAGCCTCTTGACTCTGGCTACTCTTTCCTGCTCGATGCCCTCAGTGCCAAAGTATTCCCCAGAGCCCAAGACTCCCCATCCCTCAAGACCAAGGGGGGAAACTTGTTCCAAGACCAGAGCCACAACCCAGTTGAGAGCTCTCCAGATGTCCCTACAGGGAACTAGAGGACCTGCCTGTGTTAACCAGGAGGGAAACGTCTGGGGCGAACAATGGAGTTCTGCATGCCAGACTTTCACCACCATTGATCTCAAACTGGAAAAAAACGCACTCCCTCCCACACAGAGAAGCCCTGGGCCATGACTGAACGGATGCAGTCCATCATCCAGACCCACCAGCCAACCTGGACAGACGGGTAGTGCAGACAGGTGACCTGAGCAACTTTAAAGTAGCCAGAGGAGCGTGCTCCAGACACACCAGGCAACGCCCAAACCTGTGTCCAGCCAAGGCCCCAACACAGACCAGGATGGGACCCCAACAAAGCGGAAGACCTCCGAGGCCCTCTAGGCACCCTGGAAGAAGGGGAAGGAGAGCCCTAAACATGAACACGGTATCAGAAGTACTCCAAAAGCCAGTTCTGTGGATGACTACGTGAGACCTTCCAACCCTTCCCTCCCTTCGATTCTGAGACACCAGAAAACCAGTGGGTGAAACCAGCCCCGAGAGACATTCACTGACACTTTGCTGGGCTTTGCTGGAAGAAAAATGCCAGAGAGCTGATTGAAGAGGCCTCGACAGTTTTCATCAACCGAGACCCAGGGGCTCAAGGAGAGGCAGACCTGAAGATGAAAAAGAGGATGGGTCTTGTAGCTGCCCTCACCACAAACCCAGAGGTCACCCAAAGTGGGGTCCCTCCAGGACAAAGCCAAAACGAATATAAAATCGGGGCCAAATGCAGGGCTGAAGGAAGATCCGGATGGAGGGGACCCCCTCACCCAGGGACTAAGCTGAGCCTAAGTCAGTGTGCCTACTACCATCTAGAGGGGCACTGGAAGAAGGATTGCTCCCCACAGAAGGCCAGCCGACCTGAACCACAAGGCTTCAAAAACTCACCGACCCTCTTAAGGACGGTGCTGGCTTCTGATTTGAGAGCCTTTCCTGCAAACCTGCGTGGATGCTGGCCTCTGACATAGATGCACGTTGCTCCAATATGTAGATGATTTGTTGATGGCGGAGCAACCCGAAGAAGACTGTATGACAGGGGCACAGCGGCTTCTTGCTCTGCTATGTGCGACTGTCTGCAAGGTCAAAAAAGAAAGAAAAAAAGAAAAAGAAAGAAAGTCCAAATCACTTATGAGAGGAAGCAGGCAGTCTGCTCAATCCTGGTCCCTTCAACTGCCATCAGATCAGAGGGTCTTGGGGCTGCTGGGTTTGGCAGTACAGGGATCCCAAACTTTCCAGTTATGGCCAAACCCTCTGTGGGGAGGGGGAGAGCAGGATCCTCTGATGTGGAGGCCGGCATAGAAAAAGGCCTCTGAGGACACTAAACAAGCTCCCGCCCGCACGCCTGGACTAGGACTCCTGACCACCCAGAGCCTTCGCTCCGTACGCCCAGGCATGGTCTGGAACGGCCGTGGGAGTCCTGGCTCAAATGCTGGGCCATGGTACCACCCAGTGGCCTGCCTGAATACACAGCTGGACTCTGTAGCCCAGTGCTGGCCACCTTGTTTGGGGGCCTTTGCCGCCATGGCCCTTCTGGTGTCGGAGGCTGACGAGTTGACTGTGGGACAGGAACGGACACTCTGTACTAGCACAGGTGAAGTGCAAAAACAACACTGGCTGACTAACGTGAGACTGGTCAGACACCAGGACGTGGGATGCGCAAGGCCACGTGTCCACATGGAAGTTGTCGGACTCCAGACCCAGCAAGTCTGCTGCCCGTGGGACAGGGCAACCCGGTCACAACTGCACTGAGGTCTCAAGACGTTCTCCAGCAAGCCATTCACCACGGCCAGTCCTCAAGGAGCCTGATCCAGAGCATCTCACCGAGGGAAGCGGCTTCATAAAGGACGGGGTACGTCCTCCTGGGTATGCAGTGTAACCAACTGCACGGTTGAGGCAAAGACTCTGCCTCAGGGAACTTCAGCACAGAAGAACTTACTGCTCTGACCTCAATTCCAATTGGCAGCAAAAATCTATGCAAATATCTACACAGACTCAGAGTATGCTTTCACCACCCTTCATGTTCATGGAGTCTTATATTTTAAAAAAAGGGCTAATTAACTCAGAAAAAAGGGCATAAAATATAGACAAAAAAATTCTTACTATTCTAAATGTGTTATGGGCACTCAAAAAAAAGTTGTGGTTATACATTGCCAGGGCCACCAAAAAGGGGAACATTGTGGTTGCTCAGGGCAACCAGAGAAAAGACAGAGAAGCAAAATTAGCAGCCTGCAAGAAACAGGAGGAAATTCACTCCCAGGCTTAAATGCTGTCCTCCTGCTGGACCCTCTAACAGAATGGGAGCCAAAATCGTCCCAACATGAAAGTAACTGGTTTAAGACTGAAAAAGAAAGGCATCTCCCTGAGGCCGGGGCTGGGGCTCAGTGGTAGAGCACTTGCCTAGCACCTGTGAGGCACTGGGTTTGACTCTCAGCACCACATACAAATAAATAAATAAAATAAAGGTATTGTGTCCATCTACAACTAAAGAAATATTAAAAGAGAGAAAGGTATCTCCCAGGTAGGTGACAGAGATTTTCTGGTGGCCGCGTAGCCGTCCCTGAGACTCCAGCCCTGCCCTCCTCAGACAGCTGCTGGGGAGCACACGCAGGCCAAATGGCACTTGAGACTGTTCTGAGTCAGTCTTCCTACATCCCCGGCTCGTGAGCATTTCCCGGGCGATCTGTGAACAGTGTACAGCTTGTGCCTACAACAACCCCTGCCAGGGGGCCGGGTTTCCAGGGGGAACCGGAACTGCAGCAGGAGCACCTTTGGGGACTTGGAAGTGGACCTTACTGAGCTACCCTGCTCATGGAGCTATGAATACCTTTTGGGTTTTTTGTGCTCTTAGTTCGGCTGGTTGGAAGCCTTTCCAACACACACTGACGAGGCTCAAGAGGCAGTCAGGATGCTCCTCCTGGAAATTATTCCCAGATTTGTCATCCCAATAATCATTGGCTAGACCACAGGCCAACTCTTATGCCAAAGGTGATACAATTATTGGCCAAGAGTTTAAATAGTAGATGAAAATTACATACTGCCTGCAGTCCACAGGGTCCTGGTAAAGCAGAAAGGGTAAATAGGACTTTCAAGACTCAAGTGGGTAAACTGTGTCAGGAAATTTACCTGCATAGGGATAAACTCCTCCCTTATTGCACTGCCACTGAGAGGACAGGATTCTCTCCCGATGAGCTAGCGTGTGGAGGCCTCTGCACTACTCAGGGGAGCACAGGGAGATTTAAGAGAAATAGGAAAATGAACATCGAGGCATAGGCTTCGGGCTTTAGGGAAAATCATACAGACTCTCAACTGTGGACAAGGAAAAGTTGCCAGTAGGTTTGTACTTTTGACCACAGATGCATACTCCTTCAGCGTGAAGATTCAGTCTGATTCAGAGAATGGAATATTCCACCCCCGAAACATCTTTGGAAGGGTCCTTTCACTGTTATTTTATCCACCCCAACTGCAGTGAAAGTCGCAGGTTAGATCCCTGGATTCACTGAGTCCCGGGCGCAAGCCTGCAGCTGTGGACTGGGAGTGCGCTCCGGACCCTGCTGCACCCCTAAGCTGACCACGCAGAGGAAGGAAGCACCAGAGGAGCTTGAGAATGAAAAGGACCACAGCCACTCGGGGGCTGGCGATCAACACCCAGCAGAAGAGAAACTCACCCCAAGGACAAACGGACTCTCTCAGCCTGTGAGATAGTCCTGATTCCGTGACGCACTGCCACCCTTCCTCCTGGCCACGTATGTGGTTCTCTGTTTGGTTTTTGCTGCAGGTCAGATAACAGTAACTCCTACTGACTGGGCTCTTGTAACAAAATTTCACTTATACTTTTTTACCTTGCTTATAGAGGTTTTCTAGGGTGTTATTAGTTTGGCTTTGTTAACTTACACTGCTTAACCTATGCTAAACGAAACGTTGGTCTATCACTTAGTTTGGTTCCCTTTGAAAATCTTAGGGGCCTCTGCTGTATTCCTGCCCCATCAGTGGACATCATGTGAACCATGTGTCAAGTCAATATATTATAATCAAGATGTGACAGAAATCATATATTTAGGGCTGTCCCACCAGAGAGATGGTACAGGTGGAAAAGAAAAAGGAAAACAAGTCTACATGACTTGTCTCTGAAAAGGAAAACCAGTCTACATGACTTGAATTGAATCCTAATATAAGGGGGATATAACTTGCCCAGGGAATTGCTTCCCTATCAGTGGAATTTGGTATTGCTGGCTACTGTACTCACAGCCACTGACATGGGAAAATTTTACACAAAGTGATTTAAGATCGATTGTCCCATGACCTACCATAAGCCCTAGCCCTGCTGCTAAACTATATGAGAGGTTAAGCCAAAATCTCAACCTTACTTTTTGGGGAAAAAAAATCTCTTCCTGGACCTAGTGGAAAGAATAGCTAAAAACCTTGTGGTTAAAAACTGTTGGGTCTATGGAGGAGCAGTATTCTTATCCTGGCAAGAATAAGTCGAGATGCTTATTTCCTACTACTGTGGTATAAGACCCATGTGGAACTAAAAATTGAAAGGCCCCAAGGCTGGGTCCTCACTTCAGAAGTATTTGGTAAAGGATGTGTTGGTGGATTTGGACCCCACCACACCCAATAGATCCATGAAATCCCATGTAATAGGATATTGTTTTGTAATGCCACCTGGTGGCCAAAGAAACCTATTTAGTTTTGGGCACATAACCCATGCTGACTGGGGATTAATGGTCTAACATGCAAAATGCCCCGTAAGAAAATAGTTCTTTTTAACTGTACCAGTTCAGACACTTATCAAATCAGTTCTTTTCGGGGCATCCAGTTTTATAGCAATACAGCCCCATCTAACTGGAAAGCACCTAATGGACTATTTGGATTTGTGGAAGAACGACTATACCCACCTGCCAACAAGTTGGAGGGGAACCTGTACTAATGGTACTATTAAACCTGAATTTTTCCTACTTCCCAATGCAACTGGAAAAGACCTAGGGATCCCCTAGTATGAGGATCTAGGACTGAGGAAAAAGAGGTCCCTTGGGAAAGGACTTGACCTAGTGTCAGGGACCAAGAAGTTCTCATTCTGAGAACATTCTGACCTTTACAATAAGCAGCAGCGCCCCTCCCCCCTCCTGGCTGATAATTCTGACAGTATGGCGCCTATGGTGCCGTCCCTGCTTCTCTTCCGGGACTTCACCTTCCCGCCGTTGCGAACCTCACCTTCCCGCCGGTGCGAACTTGCAGCCTATCAGGAGCCCAATAGAAGAACACAGCCAACCAGGCTGCACCTCGTCATACCCCTCATTCCCTGAGCATATAAATACCCCTGTGTGAACAATAAAAATTTGCAGCTTGATCAGAATTCCTGTCTTGCTGTCTCTCCCTGTGTCTCTTGTCCCTTCATTCCTTCTCTCTTAGGTTTGCCGTCCGCGTTGATGCCCCGCGGGTCGGGACAACCTAGAGGCCAACAAACTTGGGGGGAAGATGACTGGCCACCTCAGAGGATTATTGCCATTTATGGACCTGCTACCTGGGCCCAAGATGGCATTTGGGGCTAAAAAACTCCTATTTACCTGCTTAACAGGATTATTCACTTACGAGCTGTACTAGAAGTTATTACTAATCAGACTGCCACAGGCTTGACCTCCTAGCTGCACAACAGATTCAGATGCAAGCAGCTATCTATCAAAACCGCTTGGCGTTAGATTACCCAATTTCTAAACAAAGGGGAAAGATGTAAAAAGTTCAATAGTTCAGCTCAGATTGTCACATCCAAATAGATGGCAAAGGAAAGAAAGATAAGGGGGACCTGGGAGTCTCTCCACGTCCACAGTTTTTGCTCATGTTTTCTGGAACCAGTTGCAAAGTTCCAGCTCACGGAGTCAGCGTCACGACTGGTGGCCAAGACTGGAACTGCCCAGCTGAAAACTTCACAATCCTGGTAGTGAAGCTGCGACCCCTCCCTAAGATGTTTCTTTTTGTCTCCTAATCGCTGCAGCCTGCTAGTTTCTGCTTCTGTAATCAGCAGCTGTAGCAGGAACCAGGGCCGCCTGGATAAAGGGGAGACATCCAGGCTACTTTCATGGGAAAGTCTTGAAACCTGGAAGTCTGCACTGTATAAAAGACACTGAGAACAGCTCAACCTTTTGAGAAACCTCTGCTGAGCCTGCACGCGTGGTGAATAAGCCTTCTCTTCTGCATCTCCAAGTGCCATTTGTCTCCATTGCCATAGTTTCCCATATTTTTCCACATTTTCTGTAACAGTAGCAGCCATGTTAACATAGTAAAATAGGTTAGAAGTGGGTGTATATGGTCATTGCTTGTGTGATATCATATAGTGCCAAAGAGAACCAGAAGTGTTTTCCAATTTTTCTACTAACAGTAAAAATGAAATGTTATTAAATGTGCTTGTTATAAGGTTGATATCTAAGTTGATAATATTTGAAACCTATAAAACATTGCTCAGTTCTCTGCATGCAGTGCTGAGCTTCTTTGGGTGAGCTTATTGGCTGGGCAGAATCTGCACTCTGAGGTTCGAGGCTGGGGGAGCCTTGGTGCCTGGTGTGCTGTGGTAAAGAGTTGCAGAAAAGCGTGTGACTATTCCCTTCTGTCCTCCTGGAAAACGAGGCAAGTGGGTGCTGTGCTCAGCCCGGGCCTCACCGCGCAGCCGGACTTGGCAGGTCCAGGGTGAGGGCCTTTACCAGGCCCTTTCAACCAGTCCTGCCCTGCGCCTCCCACTCAGTCTCCCTGGAACTCCCATCCGAGAGCCACATTAGGTGGGTTTGTTTCTTCCAGGATCACGGAACATATAGCTACAGGGTTGGTTTCATATATTTCTCCTGAATTAATGTCCCGAAAGCACAGATGGACAGAAAGGTTGTAGAAGCAGCTCCTCTATTATCTCCTAAGAGAGCAACCAGGTGAGTGACAGTGGATTGATTTAAACAACCCCGTCTGCAGGCCTGGGGGCCAGGTGGTGCAGTGCCCTGCCCTGCCACAGTTGGAGGTGGTAGAGCACCTGAGGCAAGGTCACAGGGAGAACAGGGCAGACAGGGCAGGGCTTACCAGGGGACAGGGCTGCCCTTCACCCAGATGCAGCAGGAGCCCAGGGGGCCTGGAACTCAGGGACCTGGCAGACAGCTGCAGGCAAGGTGGGACCCCGCCGCCCAGCAGAGGGGCCTGGCACTTGGCAGGCAGCGCCATCCAGAGGGGGATCTCAGCCTGGGTGTGGAGGACCCATGACATAAGGGCCTGTGGCCTGCTGTCCCCTCCCTGGACATTATGACCAGAACCGGCAGAGGCTTGAGGGGAGCCTGGAGTCCAAGGATCTCCACCCCAGTGCAAGGGACCCACAGGGAGGGATTGGGGTAGGGTTAGGGTTAGGGTTGCAGGGTTTGCCAGCTGGGTTAGTTTACTGTCGGTGTTGGGGTGGTTGGGCTATGGGAGTGGGCAGGGGCAGTGTTAGGATTAGGGCTAGGGTCTAGGGTTGGGGCGGATGACACTATGCACCACCACACCACTGAGCTGGTGTAGGATAGATGAAGCTGGACACCCAAGGCATTTTCACAAAGCAGGTTGATTTAAGCTGTAGCGGTTCAGAGAGTCTAATGGACAAAAATCTCTGGACCCTGGGTCTGGAAATTCTTTTAGATTTATACTCAGTGGGTGGGTACAAAACAGTTACTCATCGTCTCATATTCTTAGGTTAGACAGAGGATTCACAAGTTTTCACCAAGAAAGGCAGGGTTAGTAACTTTTTGCAAGCAACAAGCTTGAGACAATCTATCACCCCTTTTGTATGCAAATCTGGCATTTACAAGAAAGAGGAAGCTTCAAACCCCATTCAGCTCTCTGCAGAACTTCTGTGAAATCCTGTTGGTACTGTGAGTAAAATCTTGCTGATACTAAGCCTCATTGTGGTGGTGGTGGCCCTTGGGAGTCCCCTGGAGAAGCTTATGTGTACAGTTATGATGTGCGGGGAAACCCGGTCTGCATCAGAACAATAACCCCACTCCGAAGGTTCCGAGAGAGAACTTTTACTTGGCTCCATCTCTGTGGATGCTGCGGTGGCTTAGGACTGAGGCCAACCTGAAGCAAAAGGAAGGAAGATGGAGGAGAAAGGTCTCTAAACTGCCCATGGCTGATGAGAAGCTGGTCACTTTTTTGACTGACTCAGGTACTGTTTTCACAGGGATTACTGTTGAGGCTCTGCCGCCTATCACCACCGCATGCTGAGGCACTTTTTGCAGATTAGGTGTGTGTCCAGGTAGAAATCCAGGGCACAGGAGAAACTGAGACACACCCCCAGGATGTGAGGATGGTGCTGGGAAGCCTGGGGGTCCTGGGGCTACGCAGGACCCCAGGGGTTGGGTGAATGCCACCTCATCATTGCTTTTATTTATGTTTTAATGGCTCAATTTCTTTCGGTGTTAAAGTGCTTGAGGAGTATTGAGAACTTGATGACTCAGGTATAGATATGGCATTTCTGTCTGGCAGAAGAGGAAGTCCGGGGGTACAGCTTGGTGGTAGAGTGGTGTCCAGCATGTGAGGACCTGGGTTTGATCCCAGGCACAGCAAGAAGAAACAGAACAAATAAAACTAAAACAGACTGGGAAAGTCACAGTATGAATCACCTACTTTTGTCAGTAAGTAGGCAACAAGAAGAGGGAGGAGGACTTCAGCTGTACCTCCAGATGCACGGGGTGTGCTCCCAGCTGGAGCCTGACTTGAACTGACTGGAGAAGTCTGCATGATGCTTGGATCTTTGACATTAAGGAATTATTCTTGCCCATTTTCAGTGTGATGACATTGTGGTCATATTCAAAAGTTCTTCCCCTTATGTGACTAGAATTTTTTAAAGGAAGAATTCCTTTTTACCGGTGACGTTTACCGGTGACGAGTTCTGCTCCTTCTAATGTTGAAGTCTGAACACTGGAGAAGCACGCCAAGGCAAGCATATTAAGCAGGTTTTATTTAAAGGTAATAATACAGACTTCTCCCAGGAGGAAGAAGGGGGCCATGGCTGATGTTCTAAAGTCCCCAGAAGTGAGTGCACCCTACATCTTTTATAGGTTAAAGTCTCTTTTGTTCTCCAGTTTTCTCCCCCCTTATCTCTCTCTCTTTCCTGCCTACGTGACTAGGCCTAGTTTTGCATTAAGTGAGAAGCCATGGGCAGGGGGAGGGCCAAGGTGATTCAGGCAGGCAAGGGCCCAGGGGCATTAATTAGCAGCTTCTTGCTTGCAGTCCTTGATAAAGGCAGGTAAATTTGGTCATCAATGGGCTCCGGAGATCCTTGACATTCCATTCTCCCAGGGGCTGTCTCCAACTTCCAGAGGCAGATGACTTCATGGCTTTATTTCCTTGAATTGACCCGATTCCCTATTTCTACACTAACTACCTGTCCTTAATTCTGGCTTCAAAACCAGCTGTGGAGGGGGTTTGCTGGGTGAGTCTTCACTCAGTGGGGTGGGTCATCTGGCAAGGCCCAGCGGCCACGGTGGTGATGGCTGCATGGGCAGTGAAGAGCTGGGCCACCCCGAGTCCTCAGGGTGCCTGTTGAGCGTGTGGCCTGCAGCTCCCACAAGCCCCTGGGTGAGGTCTGCACAGGAAGGATGGGTTGTACTACCCAAGATCCTCAAGGGTCTGGAACTCCCAGAGGCCTCTGTGGTGAGAGCTGGTCAGGCAGGACAGACTGAATTATCTGCAGTCTCTTAGGGTGAAAGTGGGGGTGGGCCTCTGCAGCTCCCAGAGGTTGTTGGAGGATTTGCTTCTGAGCTGCAGGTTCCCCCACACCTTGACTGGCCACCATAGTCCGGCATTCAACTTTTCTTAAAAACTCTAGTCTTGAACCTGGGCCAGTCCCTGGCTGTCATTCTGTCTAAAGACTATACTGCCCAGAGGCTTCTGGGTGGCTTCTGTTCTGGGCCTTTGGCCCAAGGGCACATGGGAGCCCCGTCAAGTGTCTGCGCAGCCGCAAGTGGCCAGCCAGGACCTGGCACTTTGTGCCTCTGCTGCTCCTGGTCCCCGGACTACAGCAGTGCTTGGCATGTTCAAGTGCAGGGCAGGGGCCTTGAGTAGGACCCCAACTCACTTTTTGTCCTCTCCTGAATTCACTCCTTTTCTCCTCTTCTGATTTCCGCTTTGAGTGATTGTCCAGGAATGTATTTCCCGTGACTGTGCAAGACTTATAATTTATATGGGTTGATATGCTGAATGTACCACCACAAGCCATATAGGAAAAGATAGTATTTATTAAGACATATAAAGTGTATACAAAAGGAAAACCATCCCAGGTAGCATACCAACTCAGCATCGGAGAGACATCACCGGCATTTTGCAGCATACATAAGCAAAGAAAGCAGTCTTGTCACCTTTGAGTTCTTCCCATCTCTCTTAAATACACTGGAGTAAACGTGTAAAGTTATTGTCTGGAGCCACTGGGCTCAGTGCCATCAGTACGTTTGATCTCCAGACCTGGATCTGGCCAGGAGCCAGGCCTTGAGAGCAGAAACCAGATGTCTTAAAGTCTTTAATGTTCTCAGACAGAGAGCTTATCTGTCCTTGAACAGGGGCACTGCCAGACCACTGAGCCTCTCATGCAAGTTGTTTACTCCTTGCCCTGATTTCACTTTTTGAAAGCACTCTTAAACAAGACTCCATTTTTCTCTACAGTGGTGTCAAAGATAAATAGCCAGGCATCAAACTGGTAAGAAGAGATTTTATTCAGTAACTACTCATGGTAAAGACCTGAGCTCCACTTGTGCAGAAGTGATGTGGGCTTTTGAAAGGGAGGATGAGGGAGCAGTAATGTGTGAGTCTGGGAGTCAGTGACATGCAGAAGGGGTGGACATCAAAACTGGCCTGTGAGGGCCTGCATTTCCTAAATGACGTAAGAGCATCCTGAAAAGCCAGCAATTTGCTTTGCCTTTATCCTCCTGTAATAATAAAAACAAGGCTCATTTCCTGAAGCATGCTTTTCATTAACAGTCCTTTATGTCAGGCCGTACGTAAGCAGTGTGCTTTTCTAGTGGAGAGGACAAGGTGGCTGACCTCAGATCTGTTCCTCTCCTGCTCAAACTGCACCCATGGGTGACTCTGTGGCCTCCGGTACCTGAGCCCCATCCCTCTAAGCTCTGGCAGTGTCTGCTGTCAGGGAGACAGCAAGACACTAGCTACTGGAAGACACAAGGAACATGTACAGAGCATCCAATAGAGTCTATGACGTGTGCGCTTCATACACAGCAAACCACTCCAGAGCTGCAAGAGAAACATTTGGAACGAAGTTATCTGGATTCATTGTTTTAAAAAATCAGTTTCTTGGTAAAATTATTAAATGCTTAAGCTGTATGTGAGCTCTCATTAGAGGAAGGACACTCTTACCTTGATCAAGGTACAGTGAGGGTGAATGTGGGAGGTAAAGGATGAGAGAAAGGAGGAGCTAATGGCTGGTGCCCTGGATATGTTCTGCAATCTCAGGGATCCAGAAATGACCAGGAATGCTGAGTTTTCTGCTCATACTTTAGAAGAGAAAGTATAGGCAAGAGAGAAAAAGATGATAGTGCAATAGGATGGTCTAATGGGAGGGGAGAGTGACGGGGAGGTTAGACCTGAGGATTGGGGATATTAGGGGCACATTATTAATAAATCAGCAGTGACCTCTGGCAGGTAGAGACCAGAATGAGGCATGCAGCCAGTCTTGGGAAGGTCCATGGTTAAAATGTGCGATCCAGTTTTAGAAAATTTCTTGATTTCTTGGGGAAATTCACTTACCTACCAAAATGGCAGAACAGGTTATTTACTTCCTCTCAATTCCTTCTCGAGATGGGACATACATCCCTCCCTTTTCAGGATAACCTGGCAACTCAGGTTGATGTTGCTCAAGGCTGAACAGACAGGTTCCCTGGGTAAAAGTGCAGGTGTTGTGGCAAGAGTTGATCCTTCTGATAATGTGGAAGGGACTGACCTTCTTCTACCCCTTCCAGATTGAGAAGGCTTCATTTCCCTCCTCCTCTGTGTACATGGATCAGAAGCTTCTTCCAAGTCCATCCAGAGGGGGAACCATAGCTGGAACTGGAGGACAACCTGATAGAAACAGGTTACTACAGGCGCAGCAGCAATGAGGAACAACCAGTGCAGGTGGTGGCACTGGGAGGTGGGGAGCTCCCTGGCAGGAGCACAGATCTGGAGAGCATGATGCCCTGGGTGTGGGTGAACCAGGAGAAACAAGTTGCGGGGGGCAGGACTGTCCAGCAGTTCCCACCTGAGGATTCTTTAAGGCAAAGCTTCTCATTCTTAGCACTATTGACAATGGGATGGGAAATTCTGTGTGTATGACTGGCTGTGCTCTGTAGGATGTTTAGTGGCATCTCTGGCACCCACTACTGGGTGACAGAGCATTCGCCTTTGTGAAAAGGCTGCAGTTGAAGCTCCATAGGACCATCCTCAGGGTGTGAGAGTGGAGGAGGTTGAGTAGCTGTTTCCACACGGGGCTAATGCACAACAAAATGGATGATCCAAACCCAGACCTGAGGCATATCCCAGCCCCCATCCCTCCCCTCTGTGGCAGGATCCGGTCTGTAGCTCTGTACAGTCTTTCCTGGGAATCATCTTCAAACTGATCACACTTTGGAGAAAATAAAACACAGAGGGAAGAAGGGGCAAAAGTGGGAAAGTGGGGCGGGAGAGTTTTTCCTGCCTCACTAAAGCTGAGGGGTGCACAATGGTGGCTGTTTCCTTAGAGAGCCTGCATCCCAGCTTTAAGGGAAGTGCCAGGGCACTCCGTTGCCTTTGTTTCTCCCACTGTCCACAGTGGAGCTCTCGGGGCCGGATGCTGAAAGCCCTTGCAGGTCTAGGGCCCCTTCACGGGCAGTGGCAGTGCAGGACAGTGGGCCTGGTTCCCAGGAGCCTGCATTCTGGTCCTGAAGACTTTCTCATTAGGAAGAATGAGCCCGTATGGTTCTTCCTTAGGTTGGTGGAGGGGGGTCCTTTCAGAGGATACTAAGATCATGAAATAGGTTTGACTTCACCATTGAGAGGCCCTGAAAGTGGTCCAGCATCCAGACCTGTGCCCCTCCTTTCCTGCAGACACTCCCTCCTTTGAGGTTTTCTCTTTATTTCCCTTAACCGTGTTGTCTTCAGACTCATTGCTATTGCTTGTGACACAGAGAAAAGGCATGATCTTAAGTGGCTTATACAAAGGTCAGGGCTATTGTTGGGGTGGGGTTGAACAATAAATCCCCATTGAATGATTCTATTCATCAAGGTTTCGTTCTAGAGTAATTAAAGGTTTGCTCACAGTGTCATCTTGGGTGAGGAGTCCCTTTGTGTCCCATCTGTACAGTGAGGATAACAATACCCACTTCGTGGACTTGACATGATGGAATGGAATAACAGTGTCCACTTTATGCTTTGAATGTAGCCCTTGCTGCTCTGCCACTGCAAACTTTTAAAAATGGGCATGTTTTTCTTCCCCTCTCCCTGCTCCTTCCTAATCTCAGGGGAAATAGGATTACCTTTCTTCCCCATCCTGGGCAGAGTTATCTATGTCTGAGTACACACCCACCATAGGAATGGAGTAATCCAGACTTTGGAGATGGTACCAGAAGATTTCAGAAATGACTATCTCCCAAATTAACAAGTGAATTACAAATCTAGTCTTTGAAGCATCTCTTTAAAAGCCCCCCGTTTCTGCTGATGGGCAGAGATTCACAGTCTTTAGGACAGGAGTCCCATGTTTCTCCTTTGCTAGTAAAGCAATAAATCTGCTTTTTCTTTTTTCTCAAAACCATGTCCTCATTGGATTGGTATCGGGGACAAGGACTGAGCTACTGGCAACAGGAACATAATTTGCAAACTTTTCCAAGGATTAGCAAAGTTTTTAGCCCCAAAACCCACTTGTGGGATTTCAGAACCATCCTTAGAATCACTGGGCATCGCTGGCAGAAGGAAGATGAAGGACTAAATGTGGGGTAGGATTGGAGAAATGAACACAAGATGGAGAGAAAAAAAGAACCACAGAGAGGTGGACCTTTATGGAATACTTTTCACTCCCAAATACTGAGCCAGGTATTTTGCATTCTAGGGTAGTCTCTGCCACCAAGGGGCTTTTAGTCTTTTGGGTGTGGACTACAACACAGAGGTACAGGTGACTGGGAGCACAGAGGAGCAGCCAACCAGCCAGGAGCAGGGCTCAGGTTGCAAAGCAACAAGAACATCTGAAGAGTTCCAAGGACACAATGTATGCAAAACCACAGAGCTAAAAGTGTGTGATGGGACCTAAATTCTGTATGGCTGATGGTGGAGTTGAAGCCAGAATTAAGGACAGGCAGTTAGTGTAGAAATAGGGGATTGGGTAAAATCAAGGAAACGAAGGCCATGAAAGACATCTGCCTCTGGAAGTTGGAGATTGCCCCAGGGAGAATGGAATGTTGATCTCCGGAGTCCATTGATTACCAAATTTACCTGTCTTTATCAAGAATGCAAGCAAGGAGATGCTAATTAATGCCCCCTGAATTAATTACCTGCCTGAATCACCTTGGCCCTCTCCCTGCCCATCACTTCTCACTTTATGCAAAACCAGGCCTAGTCAGGTAGGCTGGAAGGAGAGATAAGGTTGGGGGTGGGGGGGGAGAACTGGAGAACAAAAGAGACCTTAACCTATAAAAGATGTAGGGTGAGCTCACTTCTGGGGGCTTTAGAACATCAGCCATGGCTTCCTTCTTCCTCCTGGGAGAAGTCTGCATTATTACCTTTAAATAAAACCTGCATAATATGCTTGCCTTCGCGTGCTTCTCTAGTGTTCAGACTTCAACATTAGAGGGAACAGAACTTGTCACCGGGAAACGGGGGTATCAGATTGTGGGGTTGAGGCTCAGTTATGTTTTATTAGAGACCATCTATACGTCAGGTACTATTTTAAGAATGATGAATTTCGTAGGGAAAAAACCCGAAGTCCTCAGAAATATTTCCAACAGAATACACCATAATCACAAAACCAAGTAAACAAACGACTAAGGAAAGTTCTGTGATGGAAACAAACCATGGGTAAAGTGATAAAAGACGGGTGGGAAAACCAGTTTAGGTAGGACCGTCAGACTCCTCAGGAGCGGCACCCAGCTGATAAGATGCAGCTGGCGGAGCAGCTAAGGGGGTTCAAAGGCCCTCAGGCGTGTTCCCGTGAGTGTAAAGCAGAGATTGGCCAACACAGGCTCCATGACCGTCGTCCAGTGGACGCTCAGAAGCCTGAACAAGGAAAGCCCTGCCCAAGGAAACACAGAAAAGGTCACAAATTCACTTCGGGTGGCCTCCGACTCTGTAGGCCACTATCACCAAGAGTCCAGGTAGTCAGTCTGTCCTGCACCTTGGCCAGAACCTGAACTGGGTCTAACACGAGGATTCAAGTGTGACCTCAAACACGTCCTTCTCCAGGCGGGAGGAGGCCGGGACAGCCCCAGGGGACAGTCGTCGAACAACGAGCACGACGAGGCGACGCGCGGCGCGGGCAGCAGGCCAGGGCCCGCGCGCCCGGGGCGCCCCAGTTCGGCGGCAGACGCGGGGGCAGAGCCAGCGCCGGAGGACCGCGGGTCGGGAGGGCTGCGCCCCCTCGCTGCGCCCCCTCGCTGCGCGCGCGCCCGCCACCGCGCTCCTGCTCCCGAAGGCCCCGGGGTTCCTCCGGCGGCGGCGTGACGGCACCGCCCCGGCAGGAAGTCGTCGCCCGCGACCGCGCCCGAGTCGCGGGGCGTTGTGGGCCGCGGACCTGGCGGGGCGCCAGCGGCCGGAAGCCGCAGAACCACATTTCCCAGCAGGCCCCGCGCAGCCTCGCGGGCCGTGCGCAGCAGCGACCGGACTTCCGGGGGAGCCGGGGGCGGGGCCGCGGCAGAGGCTGGAGCGCGGTCGGGATGCAGCGCCCCGGGCCCTTCAGCACCCTCTACGGGCGGGTCCTGGCCCCGCTGCCCGGGCGGGCCGGGGGCGCGGCCTCCGGCGGGGGCGGGAGCAGCTGGGCCCTCCCGGGCTCCCACGTGCGGCCGCCGGGGCGCGCACTGCCCGGGGCCCGCGGCGCCAACGGCCGGGACTCCGACGGCGTCTGCCTCGCCGCCTCCACCATGTCCAAGGCCGAGGAGGCCAAGAGGCTGGCGGGCCGAGCGGCGGTGGAGAACCACGTGAGGGTGAGCGGCTCCGGCGGGAGGGCTGGTGGCGCGGACCGGGCGAGGGCGCGTCCGGACCCCTCCCGGCTCCCGAGGGCCGCGCGGACGCGGGCGGCGGGCGAGTGCGGACCGTCGGTCTCTCCAGACTCGCCCCGCGGGAACAGGTTGCAGAGTGGCGCCTGGTGGCGCCTGATAGAGGGGTGGAGGTTGGAGGCTGCGGCTTATCTACAGCGGGGCGACGGTGAGCCGCGGGCTGGCGCGGGGGCTTCCGCCCTCGCCGACTCGGGCGTCCGGAGCGGCGCGCGCTCGCGGGAGGACGGCGAGCCGGCGGGCGGCCGCGGAGCTCTGCGGGACGCTGCTCTCAGGGCGGGCTGCGCGGAGTTCGGCCGGGCGCCTCGGCGAGGTCGTGACCCCTGTTCGTTCGTGACAGGTGTGCAGCTGCCCGTGCAGCCTCTCGATTTCCGCAGGCTTGCTGTCCCCAGTCAAGGTAGTTACCTTAATTAGGTGCTGTGCTGGAGCCAGGTGCAGTCTTCCTGGCTTGTTGGCTCGCCGTCTGCTTCCCACTTCTTAGGAAGGGCGCTCAGATTCCTTTGCTCCGCAGGTGGGCCTTCTTTATGCTTTTGGATGCTTTTCTGTGCAAAGTCTTTTGAGCTTCACTACAGCCTGGTTAGGTGGGAGGGGCAGTATGACAGCCCGTGGTTTGGCCTGTTCTGTAGAACAAATGGCCAAACCAAGTCACTCCTGTTCCCGGGCCCTTCAGCGGGTCCCAGGCTGCCCTGTCTTGCTGTAGCTTATTGCAAGTCCGGTTAGCAGTAGCATTTCTACAGGGAGTGAGAGAATGTGAACTCTGTAATTTGGCTCAAAGGATACAATGCCACAGCTGTAAAATTGGGATATTATGCTGAAATTTCAAAATACCCACATAAAGTGAATTGTCAATGGGGAAATGAAACCCGTACAGTTGGACAAGCCCTATTGTCTTGTTATCTGTTAATGTATTTACATTAATATTTGGTTACACATGTCTCCCTGACTTTTGTTTTATGGTTACATTATTTGGCTAATAAAAATCTGCAAGCCCTCATTATTAGGTTAGAGCCCCCAAGCCATGGATTCCAGCCACATCATTTAATAAAGTTAATGGGCAGGCCTGGGGAGCTCTCCCTGGGCCTTTTGGAAGCACCTGTTAGAATCATGTTGTGTTAGCTTTCTAAGGAGAGGAAGCATTCTCTGCTGTGTTCTTTTTATCTCGTAGGTGCTTTAAGTTGGTGGCAGCTTATGTTCTAGTCATCTCTGTGATTGTCCCTCCCAACCCCCTAAAGGGGAAGCTCCTAGAGAAGAGTTATCTTATCAGTATTCAGCCTTGGCCACCGTGAGGCCTGCCAGCAAATGTTAGTGAATTGGGTTGAGTGTGCACACAAATATGTAGGTTGTGGGGTTATTGGTGGCTTTTAGTCCCCTTAGCCTATTAGTATTCCAGTGTGGTAACTGTTCACTTCTGGGTAGATGGAGAACACGGAGAATTCTTAGCTGAAGCCTGTCTCTGGGAGAACCCAGGATGGGACTGTGCTCTCCTAGAGGTCTGTAGCATCATCCCTTTCTTTTCTGTGCAGCCTGGGCTTTGTTTTTTGATTAGTTTAGCTTGAAGACGCTGATGGGCAGTGTGGTTCCTGTTGGTCAAAAGCAGCATTTCTGGGCTCATCCCGTTGGATGCGGTGAGTGGAGTTCTGAAGTTGTTCATGTGACCTGTGGTGTAGTGTTGATCATTAGAAGGACCTTCTGCTGTTGTGCTGCCTCTGGCTGACTTTGGCTAGGGCTCTGGTTCCTGGTCCAGTTATTTGAGTCCAAGGTAGCAGGAACACGTGGTTTAAGAGCTTTTGAGTTTGGCAGAGCCATGCAATTCCTGTCCTCTTCCTAATGCCGTGTACAGAGCTTGTCTGATAGACCCAAGTTCCTCCTAGGGCCTCTGCCTGTTGGAAACCTGTGAGTGTAGGACTGAGCTTGGTGATGAGGAATCTAGCAGTTGAATTACTGTGTAGTTGGAGTTTGTGCCTATAGGTCAAGTGTGAAGGTCTGGTTAGACCTGCCTAGATGCTGGGAAGTCAGGACATTTTCTTATTACTGAAGATTTCTATGTGTTGATCTTTAGCCATTTTTTTTTAAATTTTAATTTATTTTTATATAAACAAATGGGATACATGTTGTTTCTGTTTGTACATGGAGTAACAGCATACCTTTTTTGTAGTCATACATTTACATAGGGTAATGATGTCTGATTCATTCTATTATTTTTCCCTCCCCCCCACCCCTCTTTTCCCTCTACACAGTCCTTCCTTCCTCCATTCTTGCCCCCTCCCACCCCCCCATTATATGTCATCATCCGCTTATCAGCGAGATCATTCGTCCTTTGGATTTTTGAGATTGGCTTATCTCACTTAGCATGATATTCTCAAATTTCATCCATTTGCCTGCAAATGCCATAATTTTATTATTCTTTATGGCCGAGTAATATTCCATTGTATATATATACCACAGTTTCTTTATCCATTCATCAATTGAAGGACATCTAGGTTGGATCTTTAGCCATTTTGAATGTTTTTATGTATGACGTCTTGCGGGACTGCTGTGATGTTCATTTACTTGTCTTGCCTTTGGGTTTTGCCCAGGTGCTGAGTGATTTATTGGCTGCATTGTCTTCTTGAGGCACCATCACAGGTGGGTCTGCAAGCCAACTCTGATGGCCCAAGCCCCTTAGAGCATTTGGTGACTTCTGGTCTGTGAGCATAAAGGTGGTTTCTATCACTACATAGAATTTGAGGGATGAAGTCTTCTGTGGATAAGGCAGGCCCAACTTGGAGCAAACATGTGCAGTCAAGAAATGGTAACATGAAATTGCAAAGAATTGATTGAATTGCAGCTGTAGGATGTAAACGGTTGCATCTCACAGAGCAGTTAATTCACATTTCTGTGGACAAGGATTATTAACTTTCCTTAACAGTGTTTGCACAGAACTGTCACGTGGCACACACCTAGTCAGATAATTGCGGATTCCAGCATTCCATTGAAAGGCTATGTAGTAAGCTATTGCTGACTTCAGAGTCTTCAGTGTTTTCCTTACAGTGTTGAAATATTCTCTGAGGTGGTCATAGGATGGCTGGGGTTCGACCTCTGTTAACAGCTGTGTCTTCTTGGTAGATACCTCCTAAGTGGTAGCCCACTTTGGTGTTGGTTGTTTTTCTGTAACCTGGCAGGAGGTTGATCCCAGGAAGTTGCTTAAGAACCGACCTGCATATGAGTTCCTGACTGTTCTAGTTCCTGGCCTTGTTTTGTTCTTTGTGGTCTGACTGGTCTGCTCACCTTTGCCCTTTCTGAAGGTGGCAGGCTCAGTATCGGGAGGCCTGTTCCTTGTCATTTTTTGCTCTTGGAAGTACTCTATCTGTTACGCCTCCTTCCTGTTGCAGATGGAGAAGTTTCTCATGTTCTCTTCCCATTTTTCTGAGGCAGACTCATGCAGAATGGGGGCCCCTGGATTTACTGTTTGCTCTCTTTGAGAGCATGCTGAATGGTGGGCCTGTTGTCTTTGAGGTTTCCTGCTGCCACCTTGAAAATGCCTGGGGTTAGTCCCTTTCCTTCCAGACGTTAAGCTTGTGGGAGAAGCCACAAAAGCCAGCTATGCACCCCCTGTCCCTGCCTCAGGCCTTTTCTTTCTGATTATCTCCCTGGGGTTGGCCAAGAATCTTTCTGTTTATCTGTTGGCCATTTCAGTGAGGCCAACCTCAGTTGCTCTAAAGTTGCTGTACGGCATAAGGAGCAGTTGTTTTGTCTGGAAAGAATGTAGGGAAGGAGTGGTGATGTTGGTAGGGTCAGCAATGAAAGGAGGCTTCTGTTGATAATTGCCCCTGGACACCGGGTTCTGGGCTCAAGTGTAACTTTGCGGTTCAGTGGAGTACCTGCCTTGCCACCTGTGTTGGTAAATCATTGGTCATTATAATTTTGTACCTATAGGAAGTGGACTGAAGAGGAAGTAAAGTATGGTATTAATGTATTTTGTTTTATCTTCCTGTTCTTGACAGAATAACCAAGTGCTGGGAATTGGAAGTGGCTCTACAATTGTCCATGCTGTGCAGCGAATAGGTATGTGCTCACACTCTCTGTTGATGCTCTGTGTGTGGTGATGGATGGGAGCTGGAGGAGGGAAGGGAGCTGGGCAGGTTGGACAGGTTGGGCTCTTGCCCATCTTGACTCTAGCAGTGCAGAACTGGGGAGAGGGCACTGCTTGCTTGAGGTCACCTGAGTGTTTCTGGTCTATTCTGGAGAGAGGGATTGTAGGACCTCTGCAGCATCTTTGGGGGTCTCTTAGCCGTACTTACTGTGCTCAGCTGGAGGGGAGGAACTGACTTAGGAGAGGTTCCAACCAAGGTTTAGTCAGCTTGATGGTGCACTGTCATCAGGAGCCCTGTAGAGCCTTCCTCGGAAGCCCGGGAGTCCCTCAGGCAAACATGTGGCGGTCAGAGTGCTTTTGCCCTGTCCATGACCCAGGAGTGGACCTGAGGCTCCTACAGATGGTAGGGAATTTCTGTGAGTGCTGACTTCACTCTGAGGGGTTGTGTCCATACTTAGGAAAGGCTCAGGAATGATAAGCCTCTGATTGCTCAGCAGGTTCTGTGGCTCTGCTCTCTGTTTGGAGAACAAAACCCAGGAGGTGCCTGAAGGCTGACTCTTAGATGCCAAGGGGCAGGGCCGGGGAGGCAAAATCCAGTTCACTTTGTCATTAAGAAGTGGCTGTGGTATTAGTGTGGTGTCTTCTTAGGGCCTTCTTACCTGTCAAGCAGGAAGTGGAGTGCTGTGTGCCCTTCTACCTTAGCCAAGCCTGTGAGAATTTTAGGGCATAAGAATCAGGGACTTGATTAAATATGCTTGTGATATTAAGACAGTTTTTCTTAAGACTTTTATAAAAACTTCCTGAAAATTTAAAATGAATAAATAAACATGAATAAAATAAATGGGGCCTTCAGTTAATTCTATTTTTTATTAAATGCAAAGTGAAGTTCTGACTTTTCCCTGGAAAAGGCAGTTGTTAAGATTGGAACTAGCCTGCCTGGGGTTGTGACCCATCTACTGGGGAGTGGTGTAGCTATCAAGTTGCTTTGCCTCTGCATGCCTCACTTTCCTCATCTGTAAAGTAGGATAACAATTGTAACTCACCTTTTGGGCTGTAGGAATTGTAGAGCTTGTTATGCAGAGTTCTTAGTGTATTGCTAGGTTCATAAGAACAGCAAGCGAGACATCACTCCTGTGCTTAGCACTCACCTCCCTGTCTTCTGATGCATGAGGTGAGAGCCACCAGCATCCTAACCAGGGCCAGGGACACAGAATAGAGGGCAGTTCTCAGTGGCAGAGAGGCCTTTTGCTTTCTGTGGGATTTGAGCAAATGCACGTGTAGCCAGAAAAATAAAGGGGAGGAGAGTGGAAAACCCCAATATAGCTTTTGTCTCCACAGCTGAAAGAGTGAAACAGGAGAATTTGAGCCTCGTCTGTATTCCTACTTCATTCCAGGTATGTCCTGCTTTTCTCTTGCCATCTGGGCAGCTGCTGCTCCATCTTCTGATTCCCTGAGATGGGGACCTGTGGCTCTGTCGCCCATTAGGGTGGCTCTGCAGGGGCAGGAGAGGAGTTGGTTGAGCCAGGGTTGCTCTCTGGCGGGGTGGTTTTGGATGCATTCATTTGCCCTAAACATGTTTCAGTGTGCCTTGCGTCAGGCACCATGAGGTATCTGGAGAGCTCTGTTTTCAAAGAGTCTTACGCCCATTTATGCATGAGAAAAACAGTCTGAAAGGAATCAAGCAGGGTGTTAGTAATGCAAGTACAGTATTTTGATTCCACATTGAAGGTGCTTTCTTCATCAAACAGTGGGAGCTGGAGGAGGAAGGCAGTGCAGCAGGTTGCATACACGGAAAGATAAGGGCAGAGCAGACTTGGGACGGTGGCGGGGAGAGGGGCACCTCACAGCCGCACAGCCAGCTCCACAGAAGTCTGTTCCGTGATTCCTTAGGATCTTGAAGCTCCACAGAGAAGTCTGTTCCGTGATTCCTTAGGATCTTGAAGCTCCACAGAGAAGTCTGTTCCGTGATTCCTTAGGATCTTGAAGCTCCACAGAGAAGTCTGTTCCGTGATTCCTTAGGATCTTGAAGCATTTCTTTCATTTTTTAGTTTGGTTTGAGAAGCTCCCCGCCATTTGAATGTGTGAACCTTCGTCTGAAACGCCCTTTTCGTCCTCTCAGATCCATGAGCCGCGTGGATGTTTCCTCTCCCTAGAGCTCTGAGGACCCCGAGGTCCTGCTGCGCAGCACTCGGGGGAGCAGGCCTCTGCAGATGCGCACTTCAGGTTCGGGGTTCCTCCCTGTTCTTAGTTTCTCTTTCCTGTTTTTCTAGCCTCTGCTTCTGGGCCCTTTCTGTGCCTCAGGGTTTGTGGACTGGCTTCCGGTTTCCTTCTGGAACTCTACTTTTAGCCTTGTCTTTTCCAAACCCTTTATTAGTCTTTCAGGAAGTTCTCATATTTAATTTCCGAGGACTCTTGTTTTCTTTAAGTTGTCTTTTTTTTCCCAATTTCTCTGAAGATGTTAATGATATATATTTTTAAAATATTCCTTCTTGTAAGGAATATTTTCCTTAGTTATTTTTCCCAGTTTGTGGAAGGTAAAATTTATGTACAGTAAAATTCACCCTTTATAGTGTGTAATAGTTCTGAGTTTGACACATAGTCTTTTAACAATGAACACAACCAAAATATTGTTGGATTATTCTGGTCTTTTAAAATTATCCTGGTGTTTCTTAGTTTTCTGCTCATCTTAAAGAGCAGTAGACTCAGAAGCTGATTAGGCCCTTGGGGTGAGGGTGGTCTTTGCTCTAGGCCTATCCAGCCACCAGGAAGATTGTCCATCTTTCCTCTGGCTGACTGATTTCCCCGAGAAGGTGACCCAGTGCCGTTTTGGGAGGGATGTGCTTGTCTGCCGGTGTCCTGGCAGCCAGGTAGGCGATGCAGACTAGAAGATACCTGGCAATATTCTGGATGTAACCATGTTTTTGATCGTCTTGTTTTTGGTGTAGCACCTGTGGTAGGTGGGACAAAGTGTCCGTAACATCGTGCAGTATCTCCTGGAACCCGGAGTGATCATGTGACTTGCTTGCTAATGGTACATGATTCGTGAGCGGCAGGTTCCAAAGTCTTTGGACTGGGGCTTGGCCCCTCTTTCTGTTGGAAACATTCAGCCACCACATGAAATAGCCAAGACTAGGCTCCTGGGGATGCGAGGTCACAGGGAGGGTGGCTCATAGGGGCCAACCCAGTCAGACCCCAGAGGGGTGACGAGTTGAGTTTACAGCAGGCTTGCTGACGAAGCACCCTTGTCCTTGGCTGTGCCCAGTCCTCAGACCAGCCATTTTCCTCCTCCTGAGAATTGGCATGCTGCTTGGGAGTAGGGCGAGGTTATGCTGCAGCAGGCTCTTGACCAGCTTTTGGCCAGCCTTCCCTTTTCACCCAGCCATTGCATCCACCTTCTTGTTCCTGGTTACAGTGCTTTCTGAGTCTGTGGAGGTCGTCCATCTTGATTTATTGCCTTGGCGCCTTCTCCAGTACTGACCTAGGATTTCTTTTTACCTCTGTCATTTGCCATTGTCCATCAGTGGCTGCATTAGGGTTCTCTGAGGAACAGAACTACAGACAGTATGTAATTTTAAGAGGGATTTATTAGATTACTTACACAGGCAGAGGCTGAATATTCCCACCACCGCTGTCTGTAGCCTGGAGAACCAGGGAGTGCAGTAGCTGGTCCGTCCAGTCAGCTGGAGCCTCTGAAGGAGAGAGGCCAGTGGTGCAGGCCCAGGCCCAGGACAAAGGCCTGAAGTCTCCTGGTGAGCCACAGGTGCGAGTCCACATTCCAGGAGCTGTCAACAGGTGACACCAGTAGCCTGAAAACACACCTCCAGAGGGGTCGATAGTGCACGTGAGCCTGAGCTTTCCGTTCCGCCACTTTCTGGCCCCCAGCCTATCGGCTTGTCCAGGCAGCTCTTCCCCACGCGGCTCACAAACCTACATGCCAGCCATCTCTGGAAACACCCTCACAGACACACCCATCTGTGATTTACCAGATTTCTTGGTTGTCCTCGAACAAGTCAGGTTGACAGTCAAAATCAACCATCACAGTGACCTAACTTTTGAAAGATTGTTTTTTCCTCTTCTGTGAGATATAAGCATTTAAGAAAAATTTCTTTTTTGCAGTTACAAAGAAATTTTGGAAAGATGCTGAACTAACTAGAGACATGCAGATTGCCGTCTTTAAAAGTTTGTACCTCTTTTTAGCATAACGTCTTCCTAACTCACCTGTTCTGTGGTTATAATTGGTAACAGTCTATCCAGGCTGGAACATAGTGGCACAGGAGTCTTTCACCATTCACAGGGCTGTTAAAAATTCACTTGTTCAGTTACTTTCTCCCATCCAGCCCAAACTTATATTGTGTTTAGTCAAAAGTAATCTCCCAAAATGGTTGAAAGGAAAGCATGACATTCATGCCATGTTTTTTTAAACAAGTGAAGGGATTTAAATGATTTTGTTAGGTTTTTCTCTTAAAGTTAAGGGCTTTTGGAAGAGGAAAATAAAGGTTTTGCAACCCAGAGCTGACCCAAGCCCAGACCAGCATTCATTATTCACTCTGCCTTCAGTCCTGCCTCAGGTCGCAGAAAGGGAAATGTAGTGTTTTCAGGTTTTATTGTGAAATTTATGAAAAAATAGAGAAGCACTAGCCTGCTCGTGTCACTGCCCCTGACGACAGGTATTTGGGGCAGTGGCTGTGGGATTGCAGTGAAAGTCGTCGTCGCTTCCTCTTCTCTGCAGAAGCATCAGCTGATCCTTAGCCTTCCTGCTCCATGCCTTCTGAGCTCCAGCTGGAGGAGGCAGGGCATGTTCTGCTCACCTTCAGGAGACCCTCGGCTTGCCAGCTGGAGTGTCCAGTGACCAGCAGGTGCTGCTGTCAGTTGGGTACCCAAGGCTGTGCATGCCAGCTGAGCCAGTGATGGGTCAGTACTCCCAGAGCTGGTGTGTCACGTTGAACTTGGTGATGTTTGCTGAGGTTGCTGTTACCAGCTGCTGCAAACTGAGTGGCTTAAAAATCAGAGATTTCTTGTGGTCCTGGAGGCCTGAAGTCCACGGTCAAGGTGTTGTTGGCAGGGTTCCCTTCTGAGGCCATGAAGGAGAGGGTTCCTGTGCCTTTTCTCAGCGTTGTGGAGGTTCGCTGGCTGTGGTTTGTGTTCCTGGGCCTGTAGGTGCCTCACGTTGATCTCTGCCTTTGTGCCCATGTGCCGGTCTCCCTGCGTGTCTGTTTCTGTCAGTCTCCCCTTTCGGGACGAGGGCTCCCTCTCCTGACCTTGTTTTAGCTCGATAGCCTCTGTGAGATCCTTCCCTGTGAAAGGTCACCTTCTAAGGGCCCAGGGGTTAGGGTCCAGCCAATCTTTTTTGGAGGGAACACAGTTCAGCTGTCATCCTCGGGAAAAGTGAGGCTGTGTCACTCGTGGTCTTGGCAGCTCAGCTGTCAAAGGTTGGGAGAAGGTAGAGTAGAGGGTAGAGGGACCTGCGGCTGAGAGCAGGACTGAAGTGTCCTGGCCCAGTGGGATCTTGAAGCCACAGTACAGGGCCAGGTTTCAGTTGTTAGATAAAAATTACAGGAGACCCTAACAAACTCCTCACAGTGCCCCAGTAGATCAGGCCGAGAATCAGAATGAAGTCACTAACACTGATATTCCACATCCCCAAACTGAAGCTGAGTTAGCTGAGCTTCCAAGAAGTGAGCAGGACAGGTAACAGCCAGGTTCCTCAGCAGGTGTGAAGATGAGGTGTGAGACGAAGCTTGTTTTGCTTAGACAAACCCCTAGCTTGAAGCCAAGCAGCTCTTCCTCCTGTCATTTTCTCTTCTGCTAACTCACAAGGAAAGGAACCTTGAAGTGACCAGTCTGCCTTTTGTTCTTCGTTTCTGCTTTCTTTAGTCTTTACCCATCTGCAGAAACCAACCTCCTCTGCTCAACTCATTGAAACACTCATATTTGATGGAATGAAGTGTTGCTTGATTTCTAGAATCGCAAATGAAGCTATTTAAGACTTTTAAATTTGTTGTGGCTTTTACTGTTTCAGTTTTTATGATTGACACATGGTATTTGTACATAAATGTATATATAATGTGATGCGTGTGTTAATGATCAGGTTTAAAATACAATGTATGTG
Source organism: Sciurus carolinensis (assembly GCF_902686445.1). Classification (NCBI taxonomy): domain Eukaryota; kingdom Metazoa; phylum Chordata; class Mammalia; order Rodentia; family Sciuridae; genus Sciurus; species Sciurus carolinensis. Next base: position 1,664,480 of record NC_062225.1, read on the forward strand.
TGCGTGCCACCTCCATTGCTACCCTGCCCTGCCGCGTTGTTCATAAATGAATCTTAGAAGTGACAATCTTCTGCCGTTGGTCACACAGATGCTGTGGGACTACCCGAAGGCACGAATACTAGCTTGGGGTCTGGCATTAGGCTGGCTTTGGGACACATGGAGGAACTGAAAAATAATCCAGTAGTAGCCTTCATTCTTGTTATCTTCCTCTTTAATTATACATTGAACAAAGCAAAACAAGGTTTCTATAGCCATCATTCTATTTTATCTTTTTATTTTGGAAAATTTCAGACTTGAAAAATGATGAAGAAAAATAAATGAACTTCCGGGTTTCACCTGTACCCCATATCTCTATACCCAATTACTTTGAAATAAATTTCAGGTATAATATCATTTCATTTTATATTCTTCATTATGTATCTCTAAAAAGGGATCTTTTAAACATCACAACACTACTAAGAACATCAGTTACTCTTCAATAGCATCAAATAAAAATCTAAGGTTCAAATTTCTCCTATTATCTTTCTTATCCTTTAAAATATTTTTTATAGTTTGTTTAGCTCCAAATACCAGATGAGGCCCATTTCTTGTGAATGCAGGGTCTTGGTATTTTATTTTTACTTTTGAGACTTCGTTTTAGAATTCGAGAGACATTTTTTCTAATTTTATGAAGAATGTCATTGGTATTTTGATGCGATCGCATTGAATCTGTACATTCATTTTGGTCATATGGCCATTTTGACCATATTAATTCTGCCTATCCAAGAACATGGGTGGTTCTTTGCATCTTCTAAAGTCCTCTTCAATTTTTTTCTTTTCTTCAGTAGTCCGTACCTTTCACTGTATAGGTTTTTCACCTCCTTGGTTAGATTATTCCCAGAGTATTTTATTTTTTTGAGATTGTTGTAAATGGATGGTTTTCCTGATTTCTTCCTCAGCAGAATCGCTCTTGGAGTATAGGAGGCTAGTGATTTCTTGGTATTGATCTTGTATCCTACTACTTTGCTGAATTTTCACCCCATCAAAGTCAAACTAAGGCTAGATAATAAATGAGCGAAGAAGAGAGCAATTAAAATGAAAAATTCCATATTTGTGTGTGTGTGCATATTTATATTTGTATATTATAATCCATGCACACAGAGCATGTGCACACAAAGACCTATGTGCACACATATATAATCATGCAGAATGGACAAAAGTAAAACAAAATAATAAAAATTTAAAAATATAAGCACTAAAAAGCAGTATAAAATAAAATATCATAATAAAACAGAAGGAAGGAGAATTGGGGAAGAGTTCTCAAAGAGACACAAACTGGGCTGGATTCCACAGAGGTGGTCAGAAGTGGCAAGGATGGATTTCATTCTGTGCATTTGGCTTAGGGCCCTGTGACCCTTGGTTGAGGGCTGGGGCTGCCAAGTCCAGCATCTTCGGTGCCTCCCCAAGCTGCCAGCCACTGTGGCCAGGATTTGTGCTGGCTGTGGTCACTGGGCCTCCGTCTCCCAGCGCAGGATGGGGAGGCTGGCAGCTGGGTGGTGTGCACACGCCGGCTGGTGAAGCCTGGTCTGGGGCTGAGCTCCCTAGGTGACTGGTGCTCAAGTCTGCTGTAAGTTCCCATGCGGGGTCCGTCCTGGCCGATGCTCGGGACTCGGTTGGTGGGCGAGGTCTGACCCATACCCCCTGTGGCTGGGGCTGGGGCCAGTCTTTGCTGGACGCTCCAGCCTCAGGGCCTCCTGCAGCTACCCCTGCTAGACTGAGGGGTCTAAACCTGACAGGCTTCCCATCGCCCACCTCATCCTGTCACCCAGGACCAGACCTGGAGTGGGGGCCAGTCGTCTGATGGGTTCCTGGCGCCTTCCCAGAGCCCGAATGGGACAGCAGCACCAAAGGGGCTCTCTCCTCGCGTCCCCAGCCTGTACCACCTGGGCACGGTCCTCCCTGCTCCTTTGCAGTCACCCTGGTCCAGGCACGCTCTGGACCCCATGCCAGGTGGCAGCTTCCTTCCTGAGTCCCCAGCCTCCAGCCTCTGCTCCCTGCTGTCCCCACCCCGGGACTGTGACTCCAGGCAAACTCTGCCCCAGGCCAGCGATTCTCACTGCTTTTCACTCAGCCACTCCCACCACCATCTCTGGGTCCCTCCCTATTCCACAGGTTCCTCCAAGCCAGGTTTTACTTCTTTATTTATTTTGTACCAGGGGTTGAACCCAGGGCACTCAACCACTGAGCCACACCCCAGCCCTTGTTTTATTTTGAGACAGGATCTCTCTGAGTTGCTTAGGGCCTTGCTAAGTTGCTGAGGCTGGCCTTGAACTTGTGATCCTCCTGTCTCAGCCTCCTGAGCTGCTGGGATTATAGGTGTGCACCACTATGCCTGGCTGCAAGCCAGTTTTAGTCACCTGCTTCCCTGTCTGCCTGTGTTCCCTTCCCCTCAGCAGTGTGCTGGTGGCATGGATCCTGTTATTCCTAATATTATGATCAACGTGTCTGGCTTTCTGTGTTTTCAGGATTAGTTTGCTGTCCGGGTTTGAGTTCCAGTGATTTCCCTGAGTCGCCACCTTTCTGAGGGGCAGTCTTCCTGCTTTCTAAGTCTTGAGCTGAGGACCTGGGGTGTAGTGACCAAATCTTCCATGTTCTCAACCTGTTTCTCCTTTGCTATCAAATAATAAAACCTGTGTCTTTTTCTCAAAACCTTGTCCTTGCTGTGGGAGTGGCAGCGGAGACAGGGACCAAGCCTTTGGGATCACAGCAGTGCTTGCAGCAGAATATTTAATTATTAAGAAGTTGATGCTGCATGAAGAACAGCAGTTTGGGGTCATCCAATGCCACCCAGGGCTCCTCAGGAGGATCCTGTCCACCAGGAGGCCCAGGCCGGGCTGCTGCTTCTGGACTCTGCCCCCGAGTGGCCGGGGGCTGAGCTCCTGGGAAGGGAGTCCTGCTTTCTGCTCAGACACCCATGGGTGCTCAGTAAATATAGGGTGCCATCAGCTTTTGCTATGGAAATAGAGAAACTTGAACGTGTGAAGCCCCTCGCTGCTCTGGTGTCCTCACTGGTTAGCCACACTTAGAAGTGCGTCCTTGGACCACTGACTTTCTGCCTGCTGGCCATGCTCCTTGCTGGTCTTCTGTAGCTGCCCACTCCTCCCATAGTGGAGCATCAGGCAGGCAGCAAACACGGGGGCTCCAGGAAGTGGGAGGTCAGACCAGTGAGGACACAGGGAACCATGGGGCCGAAGGCATCTCAGTGCTGGGGAGGTGGCCACCCAGGAACACCCTGGGCACAGACCAGAAGCCCAGCACGAGTGGTTCTCTGCCCAGAGACATGGAATGGCAATTGGGAAAATGGGAAGCTTTTAGACGGGGACTGTGTCAGTCCAACCCCATGGATACCCATGGTGGGAACCCCAGGCTGTGGCAGAGAGCCAATCTCTCTGTGGGCTGGCAGAGGGGCGGCGGGTAGTATCCTGGGCTGTGAGGAGGCCTGTGTCCTGTCCCTGTGCCCTGCAGAGTCAGGGACCATGTGGGCGGCCAGGACCTCCACCATCCTGTGCTGACAGGGTGCCCCCTTCTGCAGGGGTGGTGGTGGAGGAGGCCGGGAGGAGGGTCAGGACCCTGCCCACTGGCCAGGAGGCCAGCCCACCTTGGTGCCAGTGAAGCCCCGCAGGAAGTAGCAGTGCACCCCTGCCTTCTGCACTGAGGAGTGGCCAGCAGAGGCCTCTTGGGAGTTGGATGTTCACCTCTGCCCAGCAGTACAGAGCAGCCTCCTGTGCACCCGGACTCCTGTCCCTACCTGGTGGCACAGGGTGGTACCCTGACTTCTCTGAGCAGAGCCTGGCAGGAGGAAGCACACTGACAAGGTTAGATAAGTCCAGGTTCTCCTGAGGCTCCAGGTGTCCAGATGTCAACTGGGAATCTCTCATCACATCCAGAACTAGGAAATTCTCCACTTCCATGAGGCAGTTAGCAGACGAGGTTGTGATGTGACAGATGTCAGGATTCCCTGACGAGGATCTTAAGGCCACTTGGAGGAGCTCCTACCGTTCACTAGAACCATCGCCCACTAAGTCAAAGAACTTTACGTTTTCCCCTTTATTGTGAGGTTGACTTTGGGCTTTTCATATGTTGCCTTCATTATATTGAAATAGGGTCTCTCTATCCCTGGTTTCTTCCTGTGTGTGTGTGTGTGTGTGTGTGTGTGTGTGTGTGTGTGTCTGTGTGTTTATGTGTTTATTTATTTATTTTTTTGGGTCATCAATGGGTGCTGTATTTTGTCCAAGGCCTTCTCTGCATTTGTTGAGATGACCAAGTGATTTTTGTCCTTAATCCTGTTTATTTGATTAATTGTATTTATTGTTTTTCATGTGTTAAACCATCCTTACTTCTCTGGAATAAAAACATCGTGGTTGTAATGTAGTAATCTTAATATGTGTTTAAATGCAGTTTGCTAATATCAAGCGTTTTTGCATCTGGGTTCTTCAGGGACATTTGTCTGTAATTTTCTTGATGTGTTTTATTGGGTTGGTATGACTGTAATATGGCTTATAGAACAAATTTAGAAGTCTTCCATCCCTTTCTATTTCGTGGAATAATTTGAGAAGTGTTGGCATTAGTTCTTTCAAGGTTTAGCTAAGTCCATCTGAAGCCAGCTTTGTAGCTTTCCCCTGATGAGAACTTGAGACCCCTGTCCCTCTGTGCCTGGTGATTTCACTTAACATGGCGCCCAGCAGTCCATCCGTGTTGCCATAGCAAGAAGAATTTCCTTCCTTCTTCATGGCCAGTTGATGTTCTGTGCCATGTTCTCTTCCCGGTTCCTGCTTGTCGGACGCACAGGTGGAGTCTGTGTCGTGATTCTGGTGAGAGTGCTGTGGTGGGTGTGGACTGCAGGGCTGTGTGGCTCCCTCCTGGGCACAGACCTGGCTGGGTTGTGTGTGTGGCTCCCTCCTGGGCTCAGACCTGGCTGGGCTGTGTGGCTCCCTCCTGGGCACAGACCTGGCTGGGCTGTGTGTGTGGCTCTGTCCTGGGCACAGACCTGGCTGGGCTGTGTGTGTGGCTCCCTCCTGGGCACAGACCTGGCTGGGCTGTGTGGCTCCCTCCTGGGCACAGACCTGGCTGGGCTGTGTGGCTCCCTCCTGGGCACAGACCTGGCTGGGCTGCGTGTGTGGCTCCCTCCTGGGGACAGACCTGGCTGGGCTGTGTGTGTGGCTCCCTCCTGGGGACAGACCTGGCTGGGCTGTGTGTGTGGCTCCCTCCTGGGCACAGACCTGGCTGGGCTGTGTGTGTGGCTCCCTCCTGGGCACAGACCTGGCTGGGCTGTGTGTGTGGCTCCCTCCTGGGCACAGACCTGGCTGGGCTGTGTGTGTGGCTCCGTCCTGGGCACAGACCTGGCTGGGCTGTGTGTGTGGCTCCCTCCTGGGCACAGGCCTGGCTGGTGGCTGGGCCGTCGTCCTGTTCTTGGTCTCTGGAGGAGCCTGCACACTGCTGTCGATAGCGCTGTGCTAACGTTCACTCCTCCCAAGAGTGCATGGGTCCCTTCTCTGCATCTGAATGGTAGGTGCTCTTCACTTTTACCAGAGAACACGTTGAAGGGATGCCTTTGAGCAACGTGTCCGTCCCTGGTTTCCCTGTGTGGTCAGCAGTCATGTGAACACAAGCCCTCATACCTGGTTCTGGTGGCCTGTTGGAAGCTTCACAGCACTTTTATCTTAGTAGGCTGTGTGGTGGCAGTGACCACTGCTCTCCCCTTTTCTTGGCCTTTTGAAAGGTCACCTGAAGGTAAGCCTTTGAAGCAAATGGTGCTTTCTTCACAGCATCTCAAAGCTGTCCTCCTCTGCTCCTCTGCTGTTGCCGAGATCCTTGCTGGCCATTCCTGAAGTCTCACCCACACGCTCTTCTGAGTGCGCGTGCTCTTTTGCCTGGGTTTACTTGACATGCTCTTGTATGACTTGGAGATCACTCTGTCAACTCATCGTAATCTTCTTTTTTCATAAATTGGATTGTTCTGAAAACTTTCCTAGTATTTTGTGGATTTGGATCTTATTGTAGGGGTTTGTTTGTGATCTGCTCTGCCAGCAGTTTCAGGAGACTGGTTTAATTTCATGCAGCCCGTCAGTGAGAAGGAGCCCTTAGCTCTGCGCTGGAGTCAAGCCTTTAGTGTCCTCTGCCCTTTTCCAGCTCCAGGATGCATTAGCACTTAGTCTTGCCATTCGAAGGGTTAGCTCTCCTGCCTTTTGGTAGGAGGTCAGGGTTTGAGAGGGAGCCTGGGTCAGGCCTCACTTTTTGACACTTAAACCAAAAGAGTTCTGAGAATCTGCTGTGTGTTCTAAGTAAATGATTTGGGTGCTTTGTCCTGTCCTCCCCAGGCCCGGCAGCTCATCCTGCAGTATGGCCTAACCCTCAGTGACCTGGACCGACACCCAGAGGTAAGAGAGTGTGTCTGTTTCCTTTGTGGCTGCTTGTTCATGGGCTCCAGGTTGTCAGTCATGCCGACTTTTCCTGGGATCTGAATGTCAATCCTGGCTGGGGTCATAGTAGAGAAGGTGGTTGGTGTCTAGTACTGGGGTAGTGCAGGCTAGTTTCCCTGTAATTACCCTGGGGGCTCAGCACGAACGCAGTGGAGGGCAGTAGGACGAGCCCAGGGCTGGATCAGGGCTTCCTGAAAGTCCTTTCTCGCACAGAGGTGCAGGAGTGAGCAGCCTGTGCCCCGTGACTCTTAAGTGAGGATGTCATCATCTGTGGCAGCCAGGGACATTTGAAAACTCGCTAAGTGAAGGACTGTGGTGAAGACTAACACAGACGGTAGGAAGGAGACCGAAGTTGATGAGAGTAGGCAGTTCGAACGCCTTCCTGGCTGGCATTTTCTGAACATGTGCCAGGTGTTGTGCTAAGGGCTGTTTCTATGTTAAGATCGCTAGGGTGCTTGATTATCCCACTTTATGGATGTGAAAAGGCAGAGAGGGGAAGTTAAAGTATGCTTAAGGTATGTAGAAAGTGGCAAAGCCAAAGCTCAGGCTTTAGAACAGTGTTAAACTTAGAAGAGTTGCTTTTATTTGGTGGCGGGTGGTGGGGGCAGGATTTTTTTTTTTTTACCAGGGATTGAACCACCCAGGGGTGCTTAACTAATGAGCCATATCCCCAGCCCTTTTTATTTATTATTTTAAGACTGGGTCTTACTAAGTTACGTAGGGCCTCCCTAGTTGCTGAGGCTGGATTTGAACAGTCCTCCTGCCTCAGCCTCCCGAGGCTCTGGGATAACAGGCGTGTGCCTCTTGGTTGACAGTGTTGGAAGAGTTCTGGGGTGGAGAGGTTGAGCTGAGCTGCAATGCTGTGCTGCTGGGGCAGAGCAGCCCTCCCTGAGGGGTGGGTAGGAGCCCCGGGTGTGTGCGCACAGGTGGACAATGCCCAGGCTCTCTGGGTTGGTTTGGACAGAGCAAATGAAGCTCCTGGGTGCATAGCAGGAGAAGTGAGCGGGCTCGGGATGTGGCCTGGCAGTCCCGTCTGCAAGGCCTCGGTTGGTAAGAAGGGGGAGCGCTCGCTGGGAGTGTCTGCAGGCAGAGCGGGGCCCAGGCAGGGCCAGCTGTTGAGCAGCTGTGAGGAGCGGGCTTGCTCAAAGGTGGGTCCAGAGCCCGGGCAGAAGAGTTGCCACAGCGCAGCCTGGCCCAGCCCTGGGGCGTGGTGGGGGCACTGTCGGTGGCCACTGCAGACGGGTGTGCAAGGATGGGAGCACCGTGCCCCGCAGGACACTGTGGTGTCGCGCCTGGCCTCGCCAACCACGGCAGCAGCTGCAGCACAAACAAAACCTGTCCTTGCACGCCGCTCTCTGAAGCCTCGTGTGCATGCAGAGCGCCGGGAGAGGCCAGGAGTCCTGCCTCCTTGACTTTAGTGATGGCAGAGGGTGACTCCATTGGCCCAGGAGGCGTGGGTGGGTAGGGGGCTGGCCAGGCCTGGGCTTGGTGCCTGTTGGGATGCCGCGGTGTTTCTGGTCCAGGAGCGTGGTGAACGTCACTCAGCTTCCGCAGCTCCCTTCGCGTGATCCCACCCACTGGGAGTTTCTGGTTTTGCCCACCTTGGTAAAACTTCCGGCCAGCTTTTCCCAGCTCTTGTTTTCATTATTGACTCCCCCATGGAATGTAGTACTGCAGATGTACTGATGCACTTGGGGCCTTTGGAAGGGCCCAAATTTAACACCCGCCCCCTCGCCCAGCCATTTTTCTTTGGAGGGAGTGATGTTACCCACACTGGAATGCATGCTCTGCGTGAGTCCATGTTGTCCACAGAGGCTGTTCTTGAGAAAGCGAGTGTGGTGTCCTGGGTGAGAGCTGAACCAAGGTGTGCGTCCCAGGCCCGTGAAGTGGCTTGTTGACGTCTTGGAGCCTCAGCTTCTTGAGAGGCTGCGTGGGGTCCCAGTTCTGGCTGATGGGCTGCTGTTGCAGGTTGGCCTTGGTGCAGCACCTCTGCTCGAGCTCTTAGCGGTTTTTGTGTCTCCCTCCTGCAACACAGATCGACCTCGCCATCGATGGAGCTGATGAAGTAGATGCCGATCTCAACCTCATCAAGGGCGGTGGGTGAGTGTCGTGGGGACTTCTTTGCTAAAGACTGCCTGCCAGTTAATCCTTGGCAAGGCGCGATGGAGTGCAGAGTAAGCTGTCACTGTGATGTGTGCAAGCCTGTCTTTCTACCAGGACGTGGTTGCCATGGGACCTTCTAGCCAGCCTGGCATTTCTGGTCATCAGTGTCCATCTGGTGTCTGGAACCTGGGCCTCTTCAGGGACATGACCCCATCTTAGTGGGTTCTCTGTGTATCTGTCTTCTCCTCTGATTCAGACTTTAATTAAATTGTCAGGCGAAACTAGCATATTATTGGTCTAGATTGTTAGGTCTGCAGACAGTGTGCGGACTTTGTGAGCTGCTAGGAAAGCCTTTGCTTTATTTGGAAAACAGTTGTTGGGTTTTTCTGAAGTGCTGGTTTGTGGGGTGGGGATGTGAGTGGGACAGGTAAAGACCTGTTCTGCTGGTTCTTAACAGTTAGGCAGATGGTTGTAGTCTCTGTGTTTGTTCTGAATCATGCTTCACTGTCTCGGCTCTCCATGTGTTGTGTTACCTCCCTGCGTGTCAGTGTGAGGTAATTCAGCTGGTGAGCAGTGGAGGTGCGGTCGGTGTCCAGGGCTCCACTCCGCCCTCCTGACTGTTTCCTAGTCACAGGGCAGGTTGTTCAAGGTGCCTTTCTTAGCAAGGTACAGAGGACATCTCCCCGGCAGCGGTGCCTCCTCCCAGGTGCCTCTGGGTGGGGTTGTGCCTGTCCTGCACGGGAAGCAGTGCCCGCTCTGGGTTCTCCAGGTTGCACCTGGCCTGAATGGAAGCAGTGCCCGCTCTGGGTTCTCCAGGTTGCACCTGGCCTGAATGGAAGCAGTGCCCGCTCTGGGTTCTCCAGGTTGCGCCTGGCCTGAATGGAAGCGTTGTCCACTCTGGGTTCTCCAGGTTGCACCTGGCCTGAATGGAAGCGTTGTCCACTCTGGGTACTCCAGGTTGCACCTGGCCTGAATGGAAGCAGTGCCTGCTCTGGGTTCTCTAGGTTGCGCCTGGCCTGAATGGAAGCGGTGCCCACTCTGGGTTCTCCCAGGCACAGGCTGACCTCTCTGTAGTCCGGTTGCTAGCAGCAGCCTGATGGGGTGGAGGGTGGCTCTGAGTCAGAAGTGGAACTGCTCTTGACGTGCCAGGACTGGGGACCTGGGATTCCCGTGCTGACCTTACTTCCCGGGGTGCTCTACCTGGCCCCACTCGTGTGTCCCTTGCCACCACAGGGGCTGCCTGACACAGGAGAAGATCGTGGCCGGCTATGCCAGTCGTTTCATCGTGGTCGCCGACTTCAGGTACAGCACCCAGCGTTCTGAGCCCTCTGAGGAGGGAGGCCAGGCGAGCCTCTGCCCTCTGTGAAGGAGGAGGTTCATGGAGAAGGGGGCCTTCCTGGCCTCTGAGCTGCTCTAGGACGTAGGGCACTGTCTCTGGGAGCATGTGTCCTGCCTGTGTGCAAAGGTGGGTGCTGCTGACCTGCCACGCACTCCTGAGCCCGGCCTCCTGCACCATTTCCTGTGTGCCTGGTAGGCGAGGGAGGCCTGTGTCACCCTGTTGCAGCAGAGCTTATCCTCAGGGGAGCCTCAGGGAGCAGGGAGAGCCCTGCCCGTGCCATGAGTCAGCACCCCTCTTCCTCTGGGTCAGGGTTGACAGGCGTGAGTCACGCAGTGCGGTCTTTGACCAGGCTCTCAGACGCCGCATCTGCGGGTCTGCAGGAGGCCCTGGTACAGCATGTTGGTGAGAGGAATTGTGTTACACTCAGGAAGTCCTGCAGCTCTGGGAAGAGCTTGTGTGGTGAGCACCTGCACTGGGAGTGGACACGCCAGCCATATCTCGTTGGCCTCTAGTCACCTTAATTCAAATGCCTCCTAAAACAGTGGAATAACTAATGCCTTTGGGGCCCTCGTGTGTTGTCCCCAGTTGCTTTTTGTCCTTCCCTCACCTAGTCCTGAATTTTGGGTTTGTAGCATTGAGCTTACTTATTTTATTGTGCTTTTTTTTTTTTTGGCTTTTCCTTCCAGGAAAGATTCAAAGACCCTTGGGGAACAGTGGCACAAGGGAATTCCTATCGAGGTCATCCCAATGGCCTACGTCCCAGTGAGCCGGGCTGTGACCCGGAAGTTTGGTGGGGAGGTTGAACTTCGGATGGCTGTCAACAAGGCGGTAAGTGGCCCGGAGGTTTCCGGAGGCACTTATAGCTCTCGGGTGGTCTTTTTCTCCTCCATTTGGGCCTGGAGCTTGCCTACTTGCCTGCTTTTTAAATTTATTTAGTCATCCTTTATTTTATTTATTTCATTTCATTTTATTTTATTTATTTTATTTTATTTTTTTGGTACCAGGGATTGAATTCAGGGGCACTCAACCACGGAGCTACATCCCCAGCTCTGTTCTGTGTTTTATTTAGAGACAGGGTCTCACTGAGCTGCTGAACTCCTCACTGGAGCTGAGGCTGGCTTTGGACTCGAGGTCCTCCTGGCCCAGCCTCCGAGCACCTCCGTGCCTGGCGTGGAGCTTTAGTTTCACTCAACTTGTTTTGGGGGCGTCGGCCCCAACAGTCTCTACATTGCCTCATGCAGATGAGGACGAAACTCACGCGGTGCACATCCCCTGCAGGAAGGCAGTGGTTCTCTGCCCCGTGGGTCTGACGTCCCTCAGGTGCTCCGACCCGTGTGGCATGTGGCCTATGGGAAGACCTCCTCCCCAGGTGCAGCCTGCTTTCCAGGCTCCGTGGTGTAGAGTTCCTCTCTCTGTATGACAGGTGTGACAAGAGGTAGACTTTCTTGGGTTCGGGACACCCGGCCCCTGAGGAGTGCACTCCAGTTGAGCGGCTTCCCCGTCTGCTGGAGTGGTTGTGGAGAGCTTCTTCCCTCTTGACAGGGAGGCCAGCACGTAGCGAGTCTGGGCGGCCCAGACGCTCTGGGGCCGTCCCCCAGTGGTTTTTATTTTGTCTTCCGCTGTCCTCGTCGCCGTGGTTGTCCAGGCCCTCTCGCTGTGTCAGAGTGGAGACTGGGAGGAGCACACAGCTGCCCTCAGCCCCGCCGCCTGCCCTCCGTGACCCTGCTCTCAGCATGTGTCCTAGCGTGCTCCTGCCTTCCTGGTGAATGCACTGAGACTACCCCTGCGGCTTGGCCTCTGGCCCCGTCTCTGCTGGCGTCTTCACTGGGGTTCTTGGGGCCGGGTCCTGCTTCAGGCCACTCCTGGTGCTCACCGTCACCACAGCTGAGGCCTGCCAGCTTGTGCCTGGGAGGTGCCAGGCGTTCTGCTTGCACCAAGGATGCTCTAGGCCTGGCTGCTCCCTGTGTCCTGCGCCCACGTGGCATTGCGATGCCACCCAGTGCCGCCGGCAGAGCTCCTGCTGCCCACTCTCCGGCGCTGCCTCTGGAGAGCACGGGGCCAGGCCTGTTGGAGCCCACGGCACCTTGTCTTAGGCCGTCACCTCTCTTGCTCTCCTTCATTCCTTCTGTCCTCACATGTGGTCAGCGTGGCACTTACTTTCTAGGGTCCTGTGGTGACGGATAACGGCAATTTTATCCTGGACTGGAAGTTTGACCAGGTGCACAAATGGAGTGAAGTGAACACAGCTATCAAAATGACCCCAGGTATGTGGACAGAGGCCACTCTGCCCTACCTGTCCCCTCCATGACCACCTGTGCCCTCCCTACTGTGCCCTCCATACCTGTCCCCTCCATGACCACCTGTGCCCTCTCTACTGTCCCCTCCGTGGCCACCTGTGCCTTCCCTACTGTCCCCTCCACCTGCCCTCCCTTCTGTCCCCTCGGTGGCCTCCTGCGCCCCTCTGCCTGCCCTCTCCCCTGGCTGCAGGAGGCTTGCTGGTGGGGGCTCTGTGAGACCTGTTGGCAGGAAGGCTTCCCCAGGCCCTGTGGGTTTCAGCGGGAGCACCTCTGCCGCCCAGGAGTCGTGGCTGCTTGTGCAGCAGCTCTGTGTGCATTCTGCAGGCTGCTTGGGTTGGGGGAGCCTTGCAGCTGGTGGCAGTGGCTGCCTGGAAACAAGACCCTCGTTTCTGTGGAGCCTGTCCATCCAGGAGCTTGCCTGCAGCCTCTGGCTTTATGGTCTCTTATGTGGTCAGGGCGATGACTCAGTTTACCTGCATTCATCAGCTGCATCTCACAGACAGCATGCTGTGGCTCTTTGGGGGATGCTGTTGGACATGGGGTCCTCCAGGGGAGCTGTGGTAAACCTGGCAGAGCTCCGTGGAAGCACGCCAGGGTGGCTTGTGCTGGTTCTGCTAGAGGAAGAGCAGGCCCAGTGTGCACAAGGTGCTTCTCCTGGAAGAGTGGGAAGTTCTTCGTGTGCCTCACCTGATGTCCAGGTTGACCTCAACACTTGCCAGGTGGGAGAAGTCTCCTCAGTCCCCACTTGGCGAGGTAGCTACAGAGAGGACAGGGGCCAGAGTTGAGCGGTTCACCCAGAGCTGCAGCACCAAGATAGGAGCCCTGGATCACCTGCTCTCGACCCTGACCTTTGAGCCTCACTTGCTTGAGTGCCAGGCTGCCAGGCTTTGTGGCAGGCCGGGACAGGAGCCAGGTGGGGCCCTGGGTGACAGCCCGTGGGCCGTGTAGAGATGAGTTATCAGACTGGAGCCCTAGTTCAGGAAGAGGAGGTGTGCGTGAGAGATTAAAAGAGGAGGCAGATTGGAGAGAGATTGAGAGACCAAGAAGAACTGGAATATTCCGCGTCATGGTGCACGCGGCAGTAAGGGGCAGCTTAGCGCAGTGTAGTGGCTGAGAGTGGGTTCTGGAGCAGGGCGTGGGCGAGGGTCCACACCCGCTGTGCTTCAGCAGGGTGAACCTGGCACTGCTGGCAAAACCTGTGCTCAGTTCCTTCCTCTGTAAGAAGGACTGATGCCAGTAGCTACCTGTGGGGTCGCTGGGCGGAGACCCAAGGAGGTGTTTGTTGGGGGGACAAGTTCTTGGGGAGAAAGAATGCCAGCTTCACTGTAATGATACACCAGAGTCTGAGTTATCCATGCCACTCGGAAACAGTAGTGGGGTGAACGTATGTGAGTGATAAGAGAAGCGGATTCTTCGCTTCCCCTCGGCTCTGTCTTCATCTTCTCTTGGCTGGATTTTTTAAGTCAGAAACATGAGTTGAATTATACTCACTCTGCTTAGTGTTATCTCTTTAATGGAAGAGCTGAGAGCCAAGAAGGCAGGAGAAGGGGGTGATGTCGAGGTACTGCTTAACCAGGAGAATCCATTCCCAAGGATGATGCAGACTCACCAGGGGTCGGGTGAAAGAGCTCATGGTGCCCACTAGGGGGCTCTCTTGTCCCGCTCGGGCCGTGGCTTACCTCAGTGAGACTTGCAGGTGCCCATTGTGAGGACATTTTCTCTGTCTTTGCTCTCCTGAACATGTAGAAGCTGCGTCCTGGAGAAGGTCGGACCTCTGTTGGAACTTACAGTGAGTGAGGAGGTGGCCTGGAGAGGCTAGCTGTTGGGACAGTACGTGTCCCTGGCCCGTCAGCACTTTGTGGCCTCTGCCTTTTTTCTTCCAGTGGAACCTGAGATGGTTCTTCTGACAGTGTGTCTTGCAGATGCCTCCTCCCCCTCTGAGGAGAGCTTCGGTGCTGGTAGTTGATCACACACCTGGGAGCGGTGGCTGCTTAGGTGGTCCCAGACGGTGTCTCTAGGGGAGGGCCTGTCAGCTGATGTGTCTGAAGACAGAGGAGCAGCCCCCGGAAGCTCCAGCAGTGACCAGCCAGGCAGAGGAGCAGCATGAGCAAAGGCCCCAGGGCACATCTGGGGACAGAAAGCAGGCCACAGTGCAGGGGAAGAGGGGTCTGCGAGCCCTCACTGCCTCCCTGGAGAGGAGGACTGTCCTCGTCCTTTGCTGCTGCTGGCGTCCTTTGCTTCCCCGTCCTGAGGGCCCTGAGGCTGTGCTGCACTGGGGAGTTGTGAGCACACACAGTACTCGGGCTTCTTTCTGTCCTTTGTCCTGCAGGCGTGGTGGACACGGGCCTCTTCATCAACATGGCCGAGAGGGTCTACTTTGGGATGCAGGACGGCTCGGTGAGCATGAGGGAGAAGCCTTTCTGCTGACGCTGCAGGAAGTGTGCTCACCCGTCTCCAGCCCGCGCAGGGGACCGCCTCTCCTGGAGCCTTTGCCTTAACGTATCCGTGCCAGGGTGGTCAGCTGGCCACGTGGAGGTGGGGGCAGTTAAATCCAGTCTTCTTAAGTGTCGTCATTATATGTCTTTTTAAAAAGAGAAATTTAAACATATATATTTTTACTATTAAAAATTCATTTTTTAAAATAAAGTTGAATTTGATTTCATGTTTTATATGAAACATTTACCAAAAAAAAAAAAGAGAGAGAGAGAGAGAGATGGGCGGGGCTACCTGTGAAGCCTTTGACTTGAGCCTGCTGGTTCAGCTTCTGAGTATTGGGTTTGCTGAGAAGTGAAATCCGAACTTTCCTTTCTGCTGGTGAGATGAAGGGCCAGCCAGCAGCGACCTGATGCCTTACGGGAAACTGTTTACTCTCTGCTGCTGTTTCGTTTGTAGGTGGTTTTCATGGTGATCACGCACAGTACTTAGCGACATTTTAATCAGGGCTACAGCAGTCTGTCGGTGGAGCAGTGTGACGTGTGTCCACCAGGAGGGAGGGCACTTGCCTGGGCCGGGGTAGCCTGAGACCCTGGTGTTGGAGCCTGGGCCAGAGTCGCTTGCCAGTCACTCCCCACACACTGCTGTGAAACGTGAAGCTCTTGTTTTTCGTGACTCTCTTTTTGTTGATATTTTAATGTTTCTTGTTACTTGCATGGTTTGGTGTCAGAGGTCGTCGCCTCTTCTGTTGTTTGAAGATTGAAATAAAACATTATGGTGCCATTTTGACTCATTGTCTTGGCTGTAGAATTTATAGCAAGTAGGAATTTTCTCATCCAGTTTTCATCAGATAAGGGGTGGAATTCACTCATGAAATCTTGAGCCAAAGACTTGTTTCATGCGTCCTTTGTTTCTGATCCAGCTTGGCATCAGGGAAGTGTCCTCCGCAGCCTCGTCAGCAGGGGTGACTCCGTATCTCTCCAGGAGGCAACACAGCCCAGCAGCTGTGCACGTCCAGGTGTTCTGCTGGTCACACCCTCCTCAGTCCCAGAGGCCGTGAGCAGCAGGACAGAGGCTGGCTTTCCCGTTATTGCCCCTGCTGCCTAATCGCAGTGAACTGTCCAGAGTCCAGTTTGCAGGTGGGAAAAGGCCGCAGCCAGTGTGGCGACGATTCCTGATGGGCCTGGAGGGACTCTGCTCTGCCGTCGTCCTCCCCAGGCCCTGCTCTCCCTGGTGCGACCCCACGGTGCTGGAGCAGCCTGCGCTCGGCTGACCCTCTTTGGAGGCTGGAGCTCTGACTGTCAGACTTGTGCGCGTCTTGATTCCTGCCAGGTCAGGCTGCAGAGTGAACGGGGAGCAGGACTGCCCCGGCTTCCTGCCGAACACCGTCACTGCCTTCATCTGAGTCTTAAAAACAGCCGTTTCCCACTTGGTTAGAAGTTTGATAGGAGCACATTATTCCTCATTAAAACTATTTTGAATTGGTTGGTAATTTTTGCACAAAATGGGCTCTACACCTTAGCTGAGAAAACTTGCTAGAGCAACGTTTCAAAATAATCCAAAGGTTTCATGGCATGGATTTAATTCAGGATGGGTTTCTAAGAACGCCTGCACGCTCCGCGCCACACATGAACTTCCCACGGGCTTCCGAGGCTTGCCGCAGGCCTCGCCAGTGTTCTCGTGAGGTTTTTCTTTTAAAAACAACACCCGCCATGCCTTAGGCACATGCATAGCAGATGGCTCTGGAGGTAAATTCTGACTGAAGATTCCTCAGTAAAACTATTCACTGGAGCCCTGATGGCAGCACTTTGGGTGAAAGGCGCCATTTATGGTACCTGCCGACAGTCTGGTGTTGGGGAGGGTTGTGATCGAGAGCCTGCCCCCGTTCTGGGACACGTGAAGGGAAGATCGCTTGAATCTGAATAAAATCTGTTCAGTTTTTGTAAGAAAACCACGCCGGACACGGGAAATCACATAAGGGAGTTTATTAAGCAAACAAAGTGTCTCCCTGCAGGGTCAGAGAGAAAATGAGAGGAAAAGAGAAAGGGCGCATGCTAGAGAGTGGAAAAGCGAGGAGGAGAGAGAAAGCAAGAGAGAAGCTGGCGGGGAAGCTATCCTTAAGCAGTTGAATTCCGCCGGCCGGGCTAACGGGACCAATAACGGAGAAGGAGACTTGCAAGCTGACTGATGAACCAACAGCTAGCTAGGGTGTTCACGGACAGAAAGCCTGCCAAGGGGAGCAGTGAACTCGGAAGCAAACGTCAGCCCAGATCCCGGGTCCGTGGCAGACGTCCTTGTCCCCACTGGCCCTTCAGGCTTGTCTTCCCGGGTCTTCCTCTCTCAGCCACTTCTCTGTGTCTTGGAGAATTCTCACTAGGAGAGAGTTCTCGCCAGGTCCCACCACAGTGTAGCTCACCTCACGTCTCATTTTGGATTAGCCACATTCCGAGTGTTCAGTGTCCTCGCGTGGTGAGCGGCTGTGGTACTGGAGAGCGCAGGTCTCAAGTGTCCGGGACGCTGGCGGTGTCCTCGCTGGCTTTTCTAAAGCGCCTCTGGTTTCTTGGACAAGCCTGCAGTTCTCTGGTCTTAATCCGCTTTGAGACCAGAGTCGATCACATGGAGAGCTGCCCAGTTAGGACCTAGATTGAGCTAGAAGTAGATGATCTCCTTGACCTCATCCAAGACCCAGCTGCAAGGAGGAGGACACCATTGCTTCAGCTTCTGTTAGATCAGGTTACCATGGTTGAGAGAGATTCCGTTCCTAAGGTAGGTAGTGAGTATGATGAAGATCGCAACCTAAGTTTGAAACCCCATTCTTGTACTGCCTAGCTTTTGCACCAGTTATTTATACCTTGAAATATTGGCTTTTCTCAATTACAGGTTTGTTTGGAGGATTAAATGAGCCAGATTGTGCCCAGAGCTTAGAATGTTACTGCCTGTGAAGGCCTTCATGAGTGTTAAATACTCCTCTAGATTGCCCATCCTGAATTCTGCAGACCTTGGATTAAGACTATCGGAATGTGCAGAATGACTTGCTGAATATTTTGGAAGGTGCACCGTGAGCTGAGCCACAGGGACTTGGAGGCCCACTGTGGTCTGCTTTGGTATATGCATAATAGTTTATTAAAGTTCTTGCCAACTTTGTTCTGGAGTCTGCTGAGAACTCTTTACAGTAACTTCACACATCCCTGTGAAGTGTTGTCTGGATTTACGAGGGGCTGTATGTGTGCACGTGTGCCTGCAGTGTCCAGAGAAGCCAGAGAAAGCCTTTTGGGGCTTAGCTGAATCTCTGAAAATCTTCAGTTAAAACGTTTAAGCTGTATTGAGATAACAATCCACATGCCACACGGTCCACCTGTTTGAAGTACAGCTCTGTGGTTTTAGTGTCTTCACAGCATGGCCACAGTTGAGTCTAGCACCTTTGTTACCCCAGAGTCCCATCAGTAGTCAGCGTCCCCAGCCCAAGGCAGTCCTGAGTTTCCGTCCTCTGTGTAGATGGCCCCTTCTGCTCTTTCATGAGGCTCTTGGGAGCCGCGCTGCTGCGGACATCACCACGAGTGTTTGAGTGGCCAAATGTTCATTGTTTTGTCTTGTTATTCCTCTGTTCCTCCTTTACTTTCTCTTGTTTTCAATAATATTTTGTTTTTTTATAACTCTGAAATTGTTCCCTAAGGCCACACAAGGCACATGGGCAGTGGTGGAGTGGAAGGAAGTGTCCTACGAAAGGTATGAATGGACAGGACCGGTTCGTGAGGACCTGGAAGGTGCAGGTAGCTCTGAGGAACTTGGGCAGCTGACGGGGCTGGGGAGATGTTGAAAGAAGAGGAGTGTTTCCATTAAAGTGATCGCTGTTTAGGAAGCCCCACAAACACAGGCAGTTAGTGGAAGTAAGAAGTGTGATTCTTAGGAAGAAGACATAGTCACCAATATTTGTAGAGACTTCCGTGTACAGGAGGCATGTGATCTCATGCGGACAAGATGGTTCTGAGTGTAGAGGATCGTATCTTATTTTATTTTTGTCTCCCCCAGTGCCTTACCTCCCTCCTTCCTTGCTGTGGGAACTTCCTGTGGGCCACGGCTGCCTCTCTACTGAAGGTGACCTGTCTGTTCTCCCTGCCCCCTGGCAGTCAGGGCACAGACCTAGACTGGCCAGTTGGCTGCTGCTGCCCAGGGCATCCCTTGGTGGATAACCAGCCACCTCAAACCTGGGTGGCTTTGAGCACCAGCACCTCTCACTTGCCCGCAATCCTGCAAGTTGAACAGGACTTGGGGATGGCTCACCTCCCTTGCGTGTGGCTTCACATGGGGCAGCTGTGACCGAGGCTGGATCCTAGGGGCTGCCTGGGCCTCTCACGCTCCGTGGGTCATCTTGGGCTTCCTCACAGCATGGCTGGCCGCTGGATTCTTTCTGTTAATTTTTGCCATGAATATAGTTTGTGCAAAAATTAAAAAGAGACTGCACTTCAAGAGAATAACAACGATGAATCACCAGCAGGTGCCACTGTGAGAAACTGAGCTTCTTCCCTGACACTCCACTGCTAGCAATGGGAGTGGTAATAGCTGATGACATAAAAGTAAATAACCCAGCCTCGCTGGATTCTGCAGAGTCATGCTATTTAGCTTTTCAGGACTGTGACAAAGTACCTCAGGTAATAACAGAGGCTTCAGAGGTTTTCGTCCACAGTTGCCCTTGGGCCTGTGGTGAGGCAGGATGTCTTGGCAGAAGCACATGGTGGAGGAGCGGCTCACCTCACAGGAAGGGCTGGGGCCCGACCTCTCCTCCGAGGGCTGGCCCCTGGTTCCCTAGCTTGCTCCCTCAGGCCCACCTCCTGAAGGCTCCACCGTTCCAGAGAGGCTGCAGGCTGGCGACCGTGCCTTCCACCTGGGCCTTCAGGGGCCATGCCTCCAGGCCCCAGTGGGAGTGTCCTGCAGAAGCAGCAAGCCCTCCTCAAGGTCTGGCTGCGGTGCTCACACGCTGGCCTCTGAGGAAGACCACTGCCCAGCCAGGATGGGACTCGGTATGGCCTGCGGGTTGTTATAGGGAGTGAGATGCAGGGGAGTCTCTTGATTTTCCGCTGGTGGCACCTAGAATTGCAGCGGCAGGTGTGGCCATGCCGGGACGGGTCTGGCTGGCAGTGGCAGCGGCGGCATCCGGTTCAGACTGGGTGGTGGGAACTGGGCTGTGTTTCCAGCTTGCCAGTTTCTGTGACTCTGCCTGTTCTCTGAACTCAGTTTTCCAGCCTTCCAGTTCACTTTGCAGGTGCACAGTATCCTTTAAATAAATCTCTCCTGCTTGGTTTTCTGAGTGCCAGCCTCTGTGTTTTGTATCTCAGGATCCTGCAACACCCCAGCCAGTACAGCACAGGACAGTTTGCCAAAGAGGAAAGGCATGTGGAAAATAATCACCCTAAAAATGTGCCACCTCACTAGCAGTGAAACAAAACACCCCTGAACTGGACAGCAACAACGGGCCCCTCACACACACACTTTTTTTTTTACTGTAACATAAATAGACCACTCAGAGCTGCAGAGTGTGGTGAGGCGCCATCAAGACTGCTGGTGGGATCGCAAACGGGTCTGGCTTTGCTTACCGGAGACGTTTTGGCAGTACGTCCCAAGAATCTTAAAGTGGATCACTCCTAGAAAGCCACCTGGACGTATGGGTAGAAAGGTTTGCACACAGACGTTCATGCTAGTTGTATTTCAGCAGCTGGGAAGTGGCATGGCATGAGCCCATCGGGTGTGATGTGTTGTGCAGCCATTGGGAAAGGTGTGCAAAGAATGGATGATACAGGACAACCTTTCTGGAGTCATGCTGAGTGATGGATCATCAAGGAATACGCCAACCCGAAATCACGCATGTCACGACCCAGTCAGGAAAATGAGACCCTCCAGGCGTTTCCAACAAGGGGGTCTGTCTCGGGAACCTCTTCGCAGGTGATGAGAGCAGAGGACACTCGCTAGTCCGGGCAGCAGCAGGGACCCTGGCCCTCCTCTCCCAGGGCTGGAGGGGGTTCCATGGCTCAGAAACTGGGCACTCAGTGGCTGCGTTGTAGAATTCCCTCCCGAGGCAACGAGGGGGTCAGATACCCTGGCTCATGCCTTCTTTTCGTTCTCCAGTCTGGCCAGTGCCTCTGCTTGGTCAAATCTAGAAGGGCCAATGGGACCCGGGTCGGGAATGAAACCGAAAGCAGGTGGACCTTGGGTGGACAGCGCCTGTCCCACAGCTGACTGGACAGGTAAAACAATGCATGTCAAGTGCCATGAAAGTCGTCCTTTCTGCTGTCTCTTTGGTTTTGTTTTTAGGTGACTCTTAATTTCCTATGTTTTCCTGTATTCTCTAAGGAATCAATAATATTAAAATAAAAAACAGTACGTGCGTGTGTGACAGCAATTTAAAGGAGGCCACGCACGCCGTGGGGGGTGGGGTGCAGCAGACGGTGGGGCAGCGTCCCCCTCGCTGGCCTACACAGGGCTGTGAAGTGCTGTCCTGGAAACCGCAAAGCCCTGTGCTCGGGTGTCCTCCCGTGGGCAGCCAGCAGGGCGCGCTCCAGCCCCGCACATTCAGGCCTCCCCCGCCGGCTGCGTGAGGCTCAGCCAAGGCAGAACAGGAGCCGCAAGGAGATGCCTCTCTGCTGGCCACCCGCCCCCAGGAGATTTGTCCGTCTTGGTCTCAGAGCTGGTGCTTCATCCTGTTTTTGGCAAGCTCTTAGGATTCGTGTGGAAGCCAGGCTGAACACTGGAACTCGGGGGCCTTCCTTGCCGCTTTGATGTGTGTGGCATGAATGCCTGTTGGCGTGTCCATTGTTCCCTGAATCTCGCTGAGCTGATCATACACACCTAAAGGAACTTGCATGGAGTTGCCAGTGGCCACTACTTGGGGCCCTCAGCCCTAGATGACACAGAGCAGTAGAAGCCCCAGAAACTCCACCTGGCTTTCCCTGGGAAGAACCTCAAATTTCTGTGTGCAAGGCTATGTGGTTTTAAGTGTCTGCTGTTTAACCAATTGACTGACTCGAGAGGCTAGCTCGGGCCACTTAACAGCAACCCCAGGCTTGGTGGAAGCTGCAGTAGGAGGCAGCCGGAGGACATTCTTGGCTGTGAAGACGTGTCGTATTGAAAGCTTGGCCTCTTGGCTGGCTGCCTGCCCTTATCTTTGCTCTCTGGTGCCTAGGCACGGGTGACTGAGTGTGCTGGCTGCAGTTGGCCTGCCTGAAACTCCTCTGTGGCCTTCCCAGGCAGATGGTTTTACATACCTGTCCTCAGAGGTCGGAGGCAGTTGTTCTAGGGAGCAAGGGAGCTTTCCTGGGGACATATGGGTCAGACTCCAAGTGGTGGGCTCACAGGTCCCAGCTTAGATCTTGAAGGCAGCTGCAGTCCCTCGGGGAGCTGCCCCCGACTGCCTCTCACCCCCACGGTGAGCGCCACCAACCTGTCACCCATGCAGAAACTGGCTAGGCCCTGAGTCCTAAGGTCCCACTAGGCGGTGTGCTCTTGTGTTGGGGAATTGCTGAAAACCCCAGGGGTCCAGCAGACAGAGGGACCACTGCACGCGGCTCTTCATACTTTATACCCTTCCTTCCTTACTCCCCGGCCTAGGGGGTCTCCTGCTATTCATGCGCCCTCCCCTTCATAAGCATAGGATGCTGTACCACTCTATGCTTTTCTGTTTGGCAAGATGAGTGAAAACCACATAAAGGTAAAGATTGCTTTGGTGAAGTGTAAACAATGTGAAAGCAAAAATGTAAGTTTCACAACATTCAGTCGATAGCTACAAAATATGATTTTGGAGGGTAAAGAGGGTGCCGTGAATGCAGTTTTAACTGTAAAAAAACCAGGCATGGCCTCATCAAAGTGCAGTATTCTAGGTGTGAAAAGTTGCTTTTGAGTAAGTGTTACCCCAGGCCGAGGAGACTCAGTGATGATCTTGGAACTCCTTGAGGTTCCTGGCAGAGCTGAGCTGTGTGCTCCTGGCTGATAGCTGAAGGTCAGCTCCTTTCCCTCAGGAACGATTTTCTTGGGTTTTGATTAATGCATTCTTATTTTTACTGAGATAATCTAGTGTACAATAAAATTCACGACACTGCATTCTTATTCCTAAAATAGATTGCCATATTATTTGTGTGAATTTCAAGTTTTATGTCTATGTTTAAAATGTTCTTCATTTTGCTGTTTGGTAGTGGGGATTGAACCCAGGGCTGCTTAGCCACTGAGCCACATCCCTAGCTCTTCTTATATTTCCTTTAGAGACAGAGTCTCCCTAAGCTGCTTCGGGCCTCGTTAAGTTGCTGAGGCTGGCTTTGAACTCGGCAATCTTCCCGTCTCCACATCCTGAGCCTCTGGTGTTTAAAAGTTTTGAAGGGAAAAGAGGAACTCTTCTTTCCCTAAGTAATCTTGTGGATTTCATTTTTAATCTCATGCATGCATTTTAATCTCATGCAGTACTCATTAATTATAAATTCCATTCTTGGGCAAAATGTATTTTCTGTTTCCTTTTTCATAGGAGCCCCACCAGAGCACTTGTAACCCTGCCTTTATATCCCAGTATGAACAGTGCAATGAGTAATAATCCAGAATTTTATCCAAAGACAAGGTTATGTTCCTGGACCTTTTTTTGAATAATTTTCTGTAAGTAAAATAATCATCACTTTTATAATATTAATTTATTAGGTAAGAATAATTCTGAACTCTAATTCTACAGTCCAAAAGTCTTGGTTTTAGAAGTAGTTTGAGAATCATTTTAATCTGTAGGGAGAACTGAACAACTTGTACCCCTGAGATTCAATTTTCATTGTGCCTTTCTGCCATCCAGGTTTTTGGTTTCTACTTTAAAACCCATCCCCGACTTCAGAACTAAAATACTTTATTAAAAATTTCTTAGCCTGAGGGATATGGACTGGAAGAGAGAATTATTTCCTGTAGCTGTTCTTCTGTACTTCCAGAATGTTTTACCAAATGCAGGTAGTACCTTTCCAAAAGTTAAATGGAGAGATTTTCATAAGCAAGTCAGGAAAATGTTTGATTCTAATTTTTTTTTCTTTAGCACATTTTGCCTTTTTGAGTACTTTAGAGAATGGAGCTAGACAAAGTAAACCATGGTTTATTATCAATTGTTAATTGTGTTTTTTTAAATTTTTAAGTTATTTATCTATTTTTACAGACTGCATTTTGAGTCATCGTACACAGACGGGGTACATCATTTCATTTCTGTGACTGTGCACGCTGTAGAGTCGTACCATTCGTGTAATCATACACGCACATAGGGCAATGATGTCTGTCTCATGCCACCATTTTTCATACCCCTGCCCCCTCTCATTTCCTTCTACATAATCTAAAAAAGTCCTTTCTGTTAAGTGGTGGAATTTTACCTTTCGGATCATCCAGCAGGAGCTGGTGGGAAGCCCATTTGTTCATTTGGTCTGGCTGAGGACCCTGCTTTGCCTTGGGTTCTGGAACAGGGTCTTCAGGCTGTGGAAAACCCACCCAGGGCCTGGCATGGGAGGGACTGGCCTCCATTTCAACCTGAAAATAAGACAGGCTGATGTCTTTGTCCTGCTGTGAATGTGGGCGAGTTGTTCCAACTCCTTACTAGTTCTGGATGTGACTTTGGTGTCACTATGATATTCCAACTAGAAACGTTTTGAAGGGAGAAAATGCACATCTTACACTTGAATAAGCAGTGTTCTTCACATTTTTGTCCGTGTTCTCTCTCCAGTCTTCATCCCTGAGCAGGCTTTGTTGCACAGAGCAGGTTGTGTGGATGGAGTGCCCCGTCTGATAAGTGCCTCAGGACTTACAGCTTTCCATGTTGCATGGACTGTGGAAGTTTCTTCTCACATGGCTGCAGGTGTGTCCACTGAGTTGAGTTTCTGGTATTTCCTCAGCCATTTCTCTTATTAGTGGTTACTTAGGAATTCTTTCCCCCAGTGCTGGAGATGGAGCCAGGGCGAAGAGCAAGCGAGTCGAGCTACATCCCCAGCCCTCTAATGCTTGAGTTTTAGATTTCTTGAAATTCTTGAGTTAAAGGGAATGAACTTTTAGTAGCTCTTGATATGTGTTACCACATTCCTTTTCAAAAAGATTAAACCAATTTACAATGCCAGTTTAAAGTCTCGCAAGAGTTGTTTTCCAGCCGTGTGAGGATTATTTTGCGGTTTATTTTCACGTATCTGTATCACTCCTCTCCAGGCAAAAAACAGCACCTGGAGGTGCTGTAGGAGGTAAACACGCTCGCACCTGTGTTTGTGTTTACTGTGAACCTCAGGTACTGAATTCTATAGATACCCTCTCACCGAGAAACACAAAAATAACCAATTTAGGTCCAGGCCTCAAGTGTGCAGCGAGTTCCTCTTTGAAAGCCCAGTTCTGTAGGTTTTTGTCACAAACCTTGAACAGTAAAGTGGGAACTATGATTTTCTGTTCCCGTGGCTGCAGGTGTCTGTCCCGAAATGGGGAGCTGAGGGAAATGGCTCCTGCCCCTCGGATGGCACAGGACTAAGTACATACAACCCAGCCTGGAGCTGGCGCGGGGAGTGGACGTGGGACCCATCAGGCATGGAGGAAAGAGCTTCCTTCCCCACTTCCGCACCTTCATGAGTGAACTCTGCCACCACCCCTAGGAGCCTCTGGTAGAAGGCGGCACACATTTAGATGCCGCCAGGGCTTTCCTGAGCCGTTCGTGTGACTGTTGCTCAATGTGTAAAACGTAGGCCGGGGCCCACTTTAGATGGGGTGAGTGACTCAGTCTTCACATAGGGCAGGACCAGACCTGGGCCCAAGTCTGTTTTCAACTCCAGGCTGGTTCTTTGAAGTTTTATTTCCATGTTAGGCCCTTAATTATTTTAAAACATCTGTGCAAGGTCAGAAATCTCCTAAGCACTATCCACAGTGCAGATGAAGGCCAAACTGGATCGATTCCTTTTGCAATTTCTGTCAAGCCCGGCCACTCAGAGACTTCTAGATTTAGTGTGGTGTTTCTTTCCAAATGATTATTGTTGTCATTGCTTAGATAATAAACACTTTTATTTTTTTGTTTTCTTTAGATGTATATAACAATAGTGTGTTTCGACATATCATACCTTCTTGGAGTATAACTGATTTTTTGTCTGGCGAGACTATGAATCTGCTCTAAAGGAGTTCTTCACACCCTCTCTTTATTCTGTGGTTGTGCATGTCATGGAGTTACACTGGTCGTGTATTCACATACAAACATAGGAAAGTGATGTCCACTTCATCCTACTGTTTTTCCTATTCTCAACTTCCATTCAGCCCCGACACACTTATTGTGAATTAGCATCCCCAAATCAGAGAGAACATTTGGCCTTTGGTATTTTGGGATTGGGTTATTTCACTTAGCATGGTAGTCTCCAGTTTCACCCATTTACTGGCAAATGCCATAATTTCATTCTTCTTTTAAGGCCAAATAATATTTCAATGTGTATATGTTCCACATTTTTTAATCCATTCATCCCTTGAAGGGCTCTTAGGTTGGTTCAGTAGCTTAGCCATTGTTAATTGAGCTGCTACGAACATTGATGTGGCTGCATCACTGTAGTATACTGATTTTAAGTCCTTTGGGTATAAACGAGGAGTGGGATAACCGGCTCAAATGGTGGTTCCATTACGAGTTTTCTGAGGAATCTTCACACTGCTTTCCAGAGTGGTTGCACCAACTTGCAGTCCCACCATTGGTGTATAAATGTACCTTTTCCCCACTTCCTCACCAACATTTATTGTTGCTTGTATTCTTGATAATTGCCATTCTAACTGGAGTGAGATGAGATCTCAGTGTAGTTTTAATTTGCATTTCTTTCATTGCTGGAGCCAGCTGATTACCAAATAACCCTAATCTCGTCCCTAGACTGCCTGTGTGCAGTGTTAGCCTCACGTAGGTGAGCGTATGCTTCAGGCAGCAAGTTCCTGGAGGCGCCTGGAGGCCTGGCACAGGGCATGCACGGCAGGGCTCGCAGATCAAGTGCGGCTGGGCCTGCCCGCCTCTCAATGTGGCTTTCTTTGGCCTGTTATCTTCCTCAGAGCAGGGCTGCTTTTCCTGATGTTTTATCTGGTGAGACTTTAAATCTGCTTCAAAGGAGCACTGCAAATCCTCTTTTTATGTGCAGATGATTATTTCCACATTATAGATAGCAAATCATGCTCAAAGTTAAGGACCTTAAAATATCTTGAGTAGCCACATAGGGGTCATAGCTTTTCAGATGGGGAGGGGGCGTCCCGATCACCCAGTCCAGCCCTTCACGTTGCAGACAGGGACACTGAGGCCCAGTGCATTGAAAGAATACCATCACATGGTCGAAGAGGAGGAACCCGGGCACCCTGTAGGACTGTACCCTGGCACCTGATGTCTGCTCTTACTCTACAAATGGCAGAGCAACTAGAGGAACACACCCTCTTGCAGACCCTGACAGTGGCGGAGCTTTGTAGTTTATAGACTCTTAAACACACAGAAGTAGATTTGTAAAATGAGGGTTTTTAGGCATCTTATGAAACATTGTCTGAATTCATCAACTTTTTTGCCACTGCAGGATTTTGTTTTGAGATTCTGAAGTAATTTCTGAATATTCAATGGAAGAAACATTCAAGAAAGGAAGCCAGGGCCTGTAGTTCAGTGGTAGAGAGCTTTCCTCACATGTGTGAGGTTCGATCCTCAGCATCACATAAAAATAAGTACGTAAAATAAAGATATTGTGTCCATCTCCAAATAAAAAAAATTTTAAAAAAGGAAGCCAGATCTACTGGTTTATTTCACTTTGGTTTTGATCCTTAAAAATCTTATTAAGATTTTAAATTTATTTATTTTTTTAAAATATTTTTTAGGTGTTGATGGACCTTTATTTTATTCATTTATTTGTATGTGGTGCTGAGAATCGAACCCAGTGCCTCACACATGTGAGGCAAGCACCTTATCCCTGAGCCACAACCCCAGCCCCTCAATTTATTTTAACCATAATAACTCATTCCTTAAGTGAGGCAGCTAACATGGAATCTTCTGAGGTTACTTACTAAAATTTGGCAATTTCTCTAACCCTGAAATGAATTTTTAAAATTTCATCTTTTGTTGAAGATATAGTGTTTGTCTTTTTGGGGGATGGGTACCAGGGGTTGAACCCAGGGGCACTTAACCACTGACCACATCCCCAGCCCTTTTTATATTTTATTTAGAGACGGGGCCTTGCTGAGTTACTTAGGGTCTGGCTACGTTGCTGAGGCTGGTCTTGAACTCACCATCTTCCTGCCTCATCCTCCCAAGCTGCTGGGATTACAGGCGTGGGCCACGGTGCCTGGCAAGTGTTTGTGGATGTTGATAACTGCACACAAGAGATTTTAAGGTTGGGATAGAGCAAGGAGGTCTACCACATGATTTAGACTCAGGTTTCCCAGATCCTTCACATTGGAAGGAGCAGGGAGCTGGGGACGGCCTTGGTACTGGGTGCAGCCTGGCGACGGGACCTGCTCCCATTCCGGCTGAATGGTGAGGAGGCGTCTCATTGGCTTTGGAAATTGTCCAGCAGCATTCCTGTTGTGGGCTGCCTCCACGTAGGTCCTGCCCTCGCTACGGTCACACGTCACTGTCCTGTGATCCCCTTCAGAGGTGTGCTCTGCCCTCATCTGAGGAATCACCATGGGGAACCTGAGGTGTGGCTGGTGTTAGCCACCTGCTCCAGGCTGGTCAGCCCAGTTGTGGCCACGCTGCGTTCATGGCCGGGCAGCCTGGCCCCGCAGCCGTGAGCTCCCACTGAACTCTTGTTAGTACACAAAAGAAACGAGGTTAAAATGTTTTCTGCTTCCCTTAGCAATGTGCTCCAAGAGCTCAGCTTCCTGTCCCTGGGCAAGCGGAGCATGGAGCCCAGCTCCTGACCCCCTGCCTGTGACCTGGGGCTGGCTGCACCTTCTCTCGCCTCTGCTCCTGCCTGCTCAGCGCATAGCAGGACCGCATGTGTGGTCATGGCAGCCCTTGGTGTTGTGGGGCAAGCTCTGGGGTACCTGGATGGGGAATCCTAGGTGGAAAGACCTGACCCCCAGGATTTCTGCTGCTTAAGCAACCTGCAGCCTGGCCTCTCGCCGTCCCTGTAGTGAGAAGAGCCTGTTTTCATTTCTTCTTTTGCCAACCCCATCTGGACAGAACAGGTGCGGGGCCGGGGCCTCAAAATAGCGGCCTCTGTTCCGAGTGATGTGGCACTGTGGAAACCCCCTTGCTCCTTCACCTGGTGTTCATACTGATGAAATGATGAAAATCCATCTCCTTGGGCGTCTTTCTGACTTCTCTGGGACATTTCAGTTATCAGTTGATCCCTCCAGGTTCCCCATTTGTAAACTACAGAACATGTCCTTGGTGATTTCAAGGGTCCCTTCTGGCTTGGATATCCATGTCCATCCTTCCAAGTAGGGCTCAGATTGTGGAACCCACCTCCTCGTTTGTGCTCCCAGCAACGTCACCCCAGCAGGGAGCTGGGACCCACAGTTGTTCCTATGACTGGAGCACACCGTTCCACCTCCCCGAGATCTCATTCCCGAGAACTGGGACATCTCTCAACGTTTGCATTAAAATTCGGGAGGGTTGTTTCCATGATGATGCTCTTCCTTTATGCCTGAGAATGAAAGATTCCTCTCAAAAGTTCTAAATCCTTAGATTGGATTTTAAGAGATTGATATTTATTAAAATGTACTAATTTCTAGAAAACCCATGGAGAAGGTGTCATCAGTCCTACTTTATGAAGAGGGAGAGCGAGTCTCAAGATGCAATCCTCACTCCTTGTCCGTGGGTTCTTGTGGGAATTCAACGAGAGAGAAGATATGGTGCTATTCTGAAATCCAAGCCCCCGTCTTCCAAAGTACACTGTAAAAGGCTCCTGTGTCCTCCACTGGCTAGCTGGGGATTGTGAGGGGAGGCCTCCTTTTGGAGCTGAACTAGGCCCTGAGGCCACGTAGGGTCAAGCCATGAGTTCCTCTCCTCTGTTCACAAGCAGTAGATGGTGACTGACCTTGAAGCTGGAAATGAGTTTGAGATGGGCCTCTGGTCTCCAATAAACTAGCAATCTTCTAGATGAAGCAAAATGAATGCCCATCAATCAGTCAGAGACCAGCCTACGTCAGGAAATGACTGACGATGCTTTGGGCATGAGGTGCCCAGGCAGAGCAGGTACCTTCTCCCAGGTTGGATTCTGGTCATGTTTTCAGGGGCAGTGGAGGGCCAGCATGGCTGCCCATCTGAAGAAGTCAAGGCCATGGGTTATGGGTTCCAGCGACAGGGGAAAGGTAAGGAAATCACACTGCTGGAAGACAGAGTGATGTGTGTCGTTCAAAATGATCAACATGGCAGCCGAGGAGGAAAAAGGTGTACCATGAAATGCCTGTAAGTCAAAGAAGCTGGCCACAGGACTGTAGTAACAGTACCATGGACCCTGTGGCTGTGTGTGAAGACACGCAGGCAAAAGTGAGGAAGGAATTGGCGGGGCTGGGGTAGCTCAGAGATGGAGCGTGTCCCAAGCGTGCACTGGGCCCCGGGCTCTGTTCTCTAACACACACACACACACTCAAACTAGGAGAAAGTAACAGATGTGTTAGGGTTGTGGATTTATGGATGAGTTTCAAAACCATTCCTTTTATTGGTCCTCCTTTAACAGCTGAGATGGGCCGGACATTTCGAATGATTTCTCACTGAATAATGACTCAGGTTGGCACTCTCCCTGCCCTGGGTGGTGGCCCATGTGTCTGTGGTGCAGGGCTTCCTCTCTGGCATTCACAGCGATCTCTGTCTTGAGTGGATTTTTTTGTTTGTTTGTTTTAAAGAAAAAAGTGCAACGCATCCTTTGCGCAGGATGGAATCTTGTCTCCTCCATGTGAATTTCTGGGCATTTTCCTTCTAAAATTTCCCACAACCTACTATTGAACCCACAGGAAGGGAGGGGCCCTGATGTTAGGGGCTGACCTGATCGGTCTTCAGAACAGGCCCAGTTCTCCAGGCACCTGGACAACTCCTTTCAAGAAAAAGCCGTGTAGCCACTGGTAACTTAGCAAATGCGTGATTCAGGAAGGATTTACATTTCACTTTGGAAGATGGAGCCTTAATTTCAAAAGAACGCCTTATGAACATCTTTTGGGAATGTCTGACCCCTGGGGGACACATTGATTCCGTGGGGTGACTTGCCTGCCCTCCCACTGCTTCCTAGCTGGGTTCCCCCAAGGGGAAGAAGGTGCAGGCAGGCGGTGTGGCCCTTGGTGGTCACCCAGCTGTTGGTTCAGCTCGAGTCCCATTACTCAGCCCACACAAGCCCGTCCTGTGAAGACCGTTCCAGAGAACCAGCTGAAAAAACACCTGGGGTTACTGCCAGCCTGACGACCAGCCCACTTCCCAGAGTCAAGTCAGCAGCACAGGATGACTCACGCTGGACGCTGGTCCCTCCAGCCACCACGGGGGAGTCGGGCTCTTTCTGAGGCCCTGAGCCAACTTCTGCAGGTGTGAAAATGGAGAGGAGAGGAGGAAGGAGTGGACACAGCCCTGAGGCCGGGCCTCCAGTCCCGAGTCCACCTCAGCAGTGGACAGTGTTAAGTCCGTCAGCTGCTCCAAGGCCCAGTCTCTCTCCTTGTTGAAGTAGAGGGTCCTCCCATTTTTCTGACCACTTCTCTCTAGTCCTCATGGTTGATTCATTGACCTTACGCTCTTGTATCCAAGTGTTTTTGATTAATTCTAATCAAGTCCCAATCACTCTGCTATTTCTAGTTGGCTCCTCTTGGGGCATGGGTGCCCAGCTCATTCTGTAATAGCGTCCCCTTGTTGGTAGCCCTGAGGAAGCTCTTCTTTTTGGCAAGGGTAGGTAGTTTTTCCACAGAAACTCGGAGCGTAGGTGTTGTGATGGCCAGGTACGTATTTCCTCACTGTGCCCTGCTCTCTTGGGTTGCTTGTCCAAACTACACGCTTTCCAGTGATTCCGTCCTTTCTTTGGACTCTCTCTCGTGTCTGTAAAACCGTCGTAACCTAAGAGGAAAGTGTTACCAACATTTTAAATTAATCCTGGAATGTTTATTGATCCAATATATTTTGTATCATAAATGAAGGAAATAACTTCACAAAAGAGTTTTTTGTCTTTAAGATTTATTCTTGTAACTAATTGAGTTTGTTTGAGAAATTTGGACACACACACACAGAAGCAATCTCTTCCAGTTGTGACACAGGTAATTCGGAATTGCTCGGGGCAGTACGCAGTTCTTTCCTGGCCAGCTCAGAGACCTCTCGCCTCCGGCCAGGCCGTGGACTTGTCCTGCTGAGCACGGTCTCTGCACCCAGAGAACATGGCTGCGGCGCTGGGTAGAGCTTGTTTGTGGAGTGAGACCCGATCGTCTTGGGTCGTGAGCAGTGCCAACGTTTCCAGCTGTGGCTCCAGGGTGGCAGGCTCCTGTCCGTCCACGGAAGGCTCTTTGGAGCTGTGGCCTCACAGAGGACGCTTGTTCTGCAGGGGCAGAGGCAGGACGGCAGGCAGTGTGTGGAGGCCCGGGTGAGGAGTGGGTGACAGGCGGGGCTCTTCCTGGAGGCCTGGGCCATCCGGTCCCCTGGCCTCGCTCCAGGCAGGTGGCTGCAGAACAGAGAGCTTTGATCTCAGGGGCAGGTGTCTGAGAGGTGACTCTCCACGCGGGAAGCCTCCCTCTTCCTGGTCCTGCTTCTTCATCTGTGAGCTGAGGGAGCAGTGTCACACTCCGTGAGCTGTCGTACCGCACAAGCACAACCAGGCACAGAAAAGCAGCTCCTGTAACTTCTACAGACACACACCAGCCATCAGCGATTCCTTTATACACGCACCCACTTAGTTATTGGACAAATGCTTGTACGGCCAAGGCTCTGTGCTCTGTGCTAAGCTCTGTAAAATCTGTAAAATCATATGGATTAAGGTGCAGGAATTCTAGTTCAGGTCTCAGTGCGCGGTGAGTCATAAAGGAAGCGTGGAAAGAGGGAGCGGCTTCCTGTGGGTCTCCAGCTGCTGTCCTGCACCTCAGTGCTGCGGGGGTGTGCAGCTTCCAGGAGAAACCCTGCCAGTCTCTATGCGAGGGACAATTTTAGGAGCTTGCATTTTGATAGGAAATAAACACAGAGATACTCGGATCTTACACAAATCAAAATACACAAGTGGGGGGTTGACGTGCCTTGAATCCTTGAGCATACTGACGTGGGGAGTCAGGGCCACCTGCAGGCCCCAGGAGGGGTCTTCACTGTGCACCTGTGACCTCTTTGTGGGAGATGGAATTCCTTTAGGTCATTTGGAAATACACAAGTTTGCTCAGGTAGGCTTCGTGCAAACGCGGTTCAGAGACGTGTCGATGGCCCTCGCCAACTCTTACCACTCACTGACTCTTCTTACTGGAAGGGAGCTCGTTGCTCTCTCTCGCATGATGACTAGGGGCCCCTGTATTTCTGGGCAGTGCATTTTAGAAACCCAAGCTATGGGTGAGGGTGGGGAAGGAGACAGCCTCTGTGTGTGTGAGAGAGAGGATGGTGTCGTTTCTCACACACTCCTTCCACTTCTCTTTCAAGAACTTTGGCTTCTTTTTTCCTCTATTGTCACTGCAGGAGGCCCTGTCTGCCTCCAAGCATGTACAACCAGGAGGCCCAGACAGGCTAAGGAGAGGGCACGCGAAGCCTTGTCACCGCGGCTGCAGTCCCAGGAACCTCCCCTCTCCAGGTGGGCTGCCCGGGTAGCAGTCAGTGGAGACTCCAAAGCTCCACTGCACTCACTGACCATGGAACCCAGGCACTGAGGGGCAGGCAGCTGATGGACAGACAGCTCAAGGCACAGAGATTTCCAGAAGCCCACAGCCGGGGACACTGGGGATGGTGCCCTGTGGTCGGAAATCTCTTCAGAGTCTACCGTCTCTCCATTTCTCTGCTTTTCCTCCTCCCCTAGTCTTTCCATCTCTATTTTCTTCTTTCTCTCAGTGTGTTCTCTTGCTCTCTCTGTCTCTGTCTCTGTCTCTCTCCTCTCATTTTGGTGCTGGGGATTGAACCCAGGGCTGCTCTGCCACTGAGCTACATTCCCAGTCTTTTTCATTTTGAAACCGTCTTGCTAACTGGCCCTGGTTGGCCTTGAACTTGTAAGCCTCCCACACCTGGTATCCCAGCTCCATTCATTATCATTTCCCCTGTGATATTTAATTGTACACACCATGGAATTCAAGTATAAACAACTTCTAAATAAAAGGTTATATAATATATATACCCACACCCACAGGATATTTTCTATTTCTTAAAAAAAAAAAAAATTATAAAACCCTGTCTCAAAATGAAAATAAGAACCCTGGGACTGGAGCTGTGGTTC
The DNA here is from genome assembly GCF_902686445.1 of Sciurus carolinensis. NCBI lineage: Eukaryota > Metazoa > Chordata > Mammalia > Rodentia > Sciuridae > Sciurus > Sciurus carolinensis. The sequence continues at coordinate 1,698,429 of NC_062225.1, forward strand.
AGTGGTAAAGCGCCCCTGGGTTCAATCCCCAGTACCCCAAAAAAAAAATCTGGAGGAGTGTAGATGGGGTAGATGATGTGTTTGGCTGTGTGAGCCTGAACCCAGAGTTTCCTCACGTCTAGATAATTTTCTTCAGTGGACAACAGACTATCTCCTGGGGATTCTCGTGGGTCCTTGGGTCTGCAGAGCACAGTGAAGTTCAGTGACGTTAGGTGTGGTCCTTCCCACTTCATTCAGGTCCTGGGACAGGTCTGAGCTTTGGTTTGGTGACTGAGGCTCTGGAAGCTGTAGGTGGGCATTTGAGGGTCTTGCTGCAGCCCAGGAGGCCAGGGATTTCCGTGTGTTCCTGCTCCACGTGAACCTTCCCCACCCGCCTCCCTGTCTTGAGCCCACAGGCCACGTGCGTAAATATCCGTAGGGTGAGGATTCAGGAATCCACGTGGCATCAGAAGCTGTCAGAGACTGGGTGGAATACATTCTGATTCCCCAAGATGTTTGCTTATTTTCTCATGATGTTAGTTTTTTTCCTCTTTATTAGTTTGCAGAGTGAAGGGCAAAGGAAAAAAAAAATGTAGCCATTACAAAACTTCAGTAGGCACACTTCCTCTTTCTGCCCCTGAACCAGATGGGCACGCATCAGGTGTAAGTGGCATGTGGCCCAGAGGTTGGAAATGTCTTGAGCCCAGAGCCTCCTTCTCCACAGGCCCTTTACTCCATCCCGGCTGGGAAGACAGCTGGGGGCTGGACCACCTGAGGTTATGTGCTAATGGCTGAAGCATGTGTGTGTAGTCTGTGTGAAATACTGAGATGCGTCTTGCATATTAATCCTGCAACAGTTTTGAAAGCTCCATCAGGGCCTCAGGCAGGATGGGTGGGAGGAAATAGCCCACACTGAACTTTTCCTTAGTTCAGTTAGGCCTGGGGGTGAGATACAGAAGCAGCAGGGGCCTCAGTTTCTCTATCTTTCCAATGACAAGATATTTTTTTCTCACCCTTACATGTTAGATGGGTGAGGATGGACAGAAGAATGCAAGGTATCATTGTGTAGTGGGAGGAATGAATGTTTTGGGCTGAGCTTGCAAAGGATCCTTGTGGAATTACTGCAGGGGGAACACCTGCCCGGCTCGGCCATGGAACTGGAGAACCTGTCAGCCATCGAGAACATGAAGAGCTCATGGATCGAGTTTTGCGCCTTGCCCTGTACTGAATGGATTTTTCACACTATTTTAATGACTGGTCAAAGTTGTGCCAAGGTAGAGGTTTTATTGCTATTGTCTTTTAATAGGGAGCTGAAGATCCAGAGGGGGTAAATAAATTTACAAGTGATGGATTCCCACATGAGAGTTCAGTGCCCCTGGCTTCTTAGTCAAGGGCTGGAGTATCTGTGAGTTCACCCGGGGTGTCGAGGGTGCCCCAGACTGGTCTTTTACACTGGTGGACGATGGGATGCAGCTCCTCTGATTTCTAGTGCGTGTGTAGGTGCCCTTCTTGTGCTGAGTTGTCTAGACCTCCTCTCCCCAACCCGAACGCTCCCCTGTTACAATTTCCGTCATGTTCCTTACTTCCACACTAGGCCAGGTGTCCCTTCAGGCTGAGAGCCCTGTCTTGTCTTGAGGGTATCTTCAGACAGAATACAGAGCCACACACTGGGTGGTGCTCACAGGTGTCCATGGAATGAATGAAGGTGAGTGTTCACACATACCAGCACACAGACAAGCTTTTCCTGTAGTATTAGGGTTGTCTGCTACAGAAGGCAGACAAGTAACCCTCGACTTGGGTAAGGACCAACAGATGGGTGTCTGGATATGTGGATGGAGTATGCACGGATGCAGAGGGACATGGTGGAAGAGAAAACTTCTGGCACGGCTCTAGAGGTTCACTGAACTGCATTCTGAGATGTCTCAGATGGAGTTCAACCCTGTCCTTCCCTGCCTCTCCTCCCTGAAAAGGACCAACTAGTCAGCAAACTGTTCCTTGCTGCTTTGATACGACCAGGACCTCTCTGGCCCCAGGAAACACCTGTTCACCCATCAATCTGTCTGGGTCCAGTCCCATGTCAGACCCTTCCAAGGACACGGACCGACCTGGGTTGATTTCCAGCGGGAGAGCCCTGGCCCTGGAGGTGGGGTGGTGGGTTTAGGTGTAGTGGTGTTCAACAAGGTTGGACTGGTTTTTTCCATCTTGGGACTGGACACAGCTGTGGCCAGGTGCACGGGGCTCCAGGTGCTTAGGGCCTTGAGCTTCGGAAAGGGTGTGGAGTGCACCGCCCAGCGTGCCAGGGGAGGACGGGAGCGAAAGCAACAGATGTGCTCTGGGTCCTGTTTTCGGTTCCCCAAAGGGTCCTCCCCTGGACCACAGCAGTGTGACTGTTGCCATGACAGTTGCTATCTTGGTCCTGGGACTCTCCCCAGCAAGGTAGCAGGACTTTTTTTAACCTTCTCAGGCCAGTCACCATGAAACTCAGCATAACCAACCTGGGCTGGGGGGCAGGGTGGGGCCTGGCTGGAGCCTGGACACTGGCGAGATGCTGGAAGAAGAACCTTTGGCTAGTATGCCCTTTTCCCAAACTGGACCAACACCCTTCCTGATTGTCTGTGGCATGACCAGCCCTCCACTTCTCCAGAGGTTCATGGGTTGCTCCACGAGCTGTCTCCACGAGCTCCTATTGCAACTGGTAAAACAGGACAGGTAGAAAGCGCCCTGTCCTCACGTCTCCAGTCTGCCTGGAGGTGGGGTGACCAGGTCATGTCCCCAGTCCCTGCTCTCGGGGGTCCTCGTCTGTCACAGAAGATGTGATTTCTAAGCTTTCCTGACGCTCTGCCCTGGACTGGGCAGCTTTCAGTAGGCCATGTGTCAGGAGGAGTCTGAATCCTGGCTTTAAGACACACTGATCGTGTGGATCTCGGACTTGGCACGTTTCTCTCTAAATCTTTGCTTCCTTATGTTTAAAAAGAGGGCAATACAAGCCTCTCCAGGGACTACTGGGAGACTTGGTGACAGAATGCTGGCCATCGCTGTCATCTGGAGCAGAACCCACCCGGAGCTGGCATGGACTGGCCACCGGCACGTCCCAGGTCTTCTCTGTGCACTGTTGGTTTCCCTCTTTGATCATCAATATTTTATCACCGTGTCACAGTTTGGGGGCTCTTTCTTATTTGCTCTTGAACCCATGGTCAAAGAAAAGCGTGTCCATTTTCTTTCGATGGACTCCCCGAGAACAAAGGCCTTACTCATGACATAGCCTGGTCCTCCTCTTAGCTTTAAAGATGCTGCCGGCAGCCTGTTCCCATGACAAACCAGCCTCGGTGAAACCCCAGAGCCCACCACGTGCAAAGCCTGGGGAGCAGCACAGACGTCTGGGCTCGATAACCCTGGTGTAGGTCATGAGTCCACCTCTCCCTGGCTCGGCATCCTCAGCTCATTATAAAACCTGTCTCAGCCCCAGCTTCTTCGTTGTGAATCAGACCTAGTGAGAAGCACTTTGGTGTGGGGAGTGAGAATCAAAGGGGGCTGTAAGAGGGACGCACTGGTGCAGGTCAGTCCCCTCCCCTCCTCCGCCTCCTCATCCCTCACCCCTTCCCCTCTGTCATTTCCTTTTCTACTCTGTGAGGACACTTGTAGCTTCAGGAATACACAAGCCCAGCCCGAGCTGGGAGATGGAGGCTTCTCATAAAGGGGTAGCTGAGCACCTGGTAGGGGTGGCAAGGTTGGTTCAATCCCAGGGTAGGTAGATGGAGGGGCAGGAAGGATGAGAGGGGCAGGAGGAGGGGAGGCCACAGGGAGAGATGGGGCCACACTCCACCTGCTGCTGGGACAGGGTCAGAGGGGCGAGGTCTCTGGAGAGCAAGGGCTGCCTGTGGGGTGCCTGGGGGCTCCGTTCAGGGGAGGCACCAGCATGGGGGCGTGGGGAAAGCACTGCAGGTGGTCGGGAGGCTGCCTGGTGAGGTCTCCCTCTTCCCCACTCTCTTCTCTTCATCCTGCCTAGAACCTTTACTTGCTTATATCACCCTGTGAGTCCTGAACTTCTAAACCTGCAAAATCTCAGCAGTCCTGCTAATTAGAGAAGTCACAGACGAGTCCCGGCACGTCCCTGCAGAGCACCATGCACTGGGCCCTGGACTCTCCCTTCTCTCCTGCTACGGTGGCGGAGGGTCTGTGCCTGGCCAAGGCGGCACCTCCGCCTGCATCCCCACCCCTCCTCTGCTGGGGGTCGTGCTCCGGCAGCGCTCTCCTCTCCCTCCCTCAGCTCCACCTCGCCTCTGCTGGTCCTCTCCAACTTTCAGCAGCCTCGTCTCTGTTCTTTCACCTGCACCCTCTGCAGGCTCCACTTCTCTTTCCACTCTCCTTCCAGGAACTCAGTCCTCTCCTTCCCTCACCGTCTCCAATTTCTTTCCTCCCATCCTCTCTTGAACCCCTAAGACCAGCCTTTTGCTCCTGCCTTTCCACAGAAACTGCTCTCGGCTGGTTCCCGCCCTGTCCACACGTGGCTAAACCCAAGGCCCAGCTCCATCTTTAACCTTAGCTGGCCTGTCTGCAGTCCACACTGCTGAGCAGTCCATCCTCCCTGTAGCATTTCTTTTCCTGGGTTCCAGGGCAACACTGCCCCTCGGATTCCATGCCAGTCCTTCCCAGCCTTCTCTTCTGGCTCCTGCTCCTCTTGCTGCTTGCTGTGTGGGAGTGCCTCCCAGTGCAGTCTCCATCTGCCTTCCCTTGCTCGCTCTTCTCTCACCGTTGATGGCGTTTTCCACCATCCGGATGACCACCGAGAACCTTCGTCTCCAGTACTGACTCTCCCGAGTTCCTGACTCTATAGCCAGCCACCCCACTGGTTGTCTGACCTGTATCTTGGATCCAGTGTGCCCAAGACAGAGCTCCCAAAGCTTCCTGGATCAAGGAAGCACCTGCTGGCATAAGGATGCTCAAACGGGTCTGCAGGATGCAATGGAGAGCTTAGATCTGGACTCATGCGGCCGGTGGGTTTTCAGTAAAGGTGTCTTAGCAATCTCATATGAGGAGGTCTTTAGACAGTGCCCGAGCAGCTGTGTGTCCACATGGAGGAGAAGGAACCTTGACCCTCACCTCGTGCTATGCACAAAAATTAATTCTAGGTAGATCCTGGTCTTTTCTCCCAACCCCGTGCCTTCTACACTTCAGTTGGGGCAACTCGATCCTTCTAATCCTTCAGGCTGGACCCTGGAGTCACCTTGAGGTCTCTCCCCATAGCCACCATGGAGTGGGTACATCAGACCAGCTTTCAATGTAGTGCCACCTCTTGCTTGGACACTTGCACCTGTCCACGCCCGAGGTTGGTTCTCATCAGAACACCCAGGGAAAGCCTGCTTCTGTGTAAGTCAGATGAAATCATTCTTCTACTCAACACCACCAGCCCTCGTCTCACGTGGAGTACAGGAACTTCTTCCTGTGACCCACCAGCCCTACATGACCTGCCCTTCCTCCTGCAACCCTGAGCTGGGAACACCCCAGCACAGGCTGCTCCTCACACCCATGAAAGCATCCAAGGCAACCTGGCATATTTCAGGCATTAAATAGAAACTACTAAGCAAAAGGGTGAATGGGAATTCCAGTCTCCAGACCACTGGTCACCAAGTTTCCCATGTCCTAAAGCCATTCTCTCATGTGGTGCTGGTGTTTGGGGGCTGGCTCGATTTCCTTGTGTATTGCTTGACTGTTTGATTAGATTTAAGAACATTATGGCAGAAACCGTGGGTCTTGCCTCACGGGCTTTACCTTCTCCAGTATTGCCAGCATGGTGAGGGGCTGGTGGCTGTGGCTCGCTTACTTCCTGTTGACACGGGGCCTTGTGTCACATCATGTAAATACGAGTGTTTATGAACTGTGAGATCTACCTCCTTCTAATTCTCTACAAACTCTTTCATGCCTTATAAATATTTGAGTTCTCCTGTGCTTGCCTTCGGGGACGTTGGGAGGTTATGACTCACTTTGTCATAACAGCTATGCCTACCCCTGTGAGCCAGTGTCGAGGCGCTTTCTGGGGGGTAACCACCTGGAAGGAGACAGAGTGGCAGGAAGGAATCACCAGCAAACTGGGGTCTGCACAAGCTCAGCCGCAGGAGCCGACCAGGCCCAGGGGCATATTTCTCCATGGGCCAGCTTCAGGACAAGTCCCAAAACCCTTTTGAGTAAAGCGTGGAGCTGCTTCTCAGGACATGCTCAGCAGCTTAGTGTAATCTAGGCTGTCCTGTCTGATAATATGATGTGAACCACACAGAAACATTACAATTCTCTAGTAGCCACTTTAGAAAGACTTAAATAAACCTGTGAGGTTAATCTTGACATCTTTGACTCAACCCAATATGGCCAAAGTTTTACCGTCTCAACATGGAATCCCAGTGTAAAATGTGTAAGATTTGTTAGTGGGCTGTTTTATGTCTACGTGTTGTACTGATTCTTCCCAGCCTGACACATTATTACCCTTAGAGCACATCTTAGCGTGGACTAGCCTCGTGTCCAGAGCCTGACAGCCACAGGGCTAGGAAGCGGAGGAAACAGGCACCAGAGTGAAGTTCTTGCTGTGTGACTTGTGGGTACTTTCCAGCCACTCTGTGGGAGCTGTGGGGCCAGCCTGATTGCTTACCTCTCCTCTCCTGCAGGCTTCGGCTGCCTCCGCCACTGCTGTGGCTTCCCCGTGCTCACCCCACGGGGAGAGGGCTACAGAGCCCCTGGCTGTGGCGCCAGCCATGGAGGTGAACAGACCCCTGCTCCTGGGCTCTCGGCCCCGGCTGTAAGAAAGCGCCAAGAGCGTTGTCACGTTGACAGGGACAAGGAGCTGAGGCCTGGAGCCGTCAGTGCCTGGACCAACGCAGTGCAGCGTACAAAGAAGCAGACATCTGGGTGGGCTTCCTCTTTCCCCTTCCTGTTCGTCTCCTCTCCTGCTCCATTGGCCTTGGCTCCCTCTTCCTCCTCCCCTGCCTCCCCTCCCTCTCAGTTCCCTCTCCCATCTTCCATCACTCTGTCATCTCCCCTTTCCTTTTCTTCAAAAGAAACAATAATGATCGTTGACTTGCTCAGGGATTTGTTGGAGCAAAGGCAAGCACCAACTTCGTGAAACCTTGCTCATTCTGAGAGCTGTTCCTTTTCATAGAAAAAAGTGGGAATGGAGAGCCACAGCCCCCTGAGGCCACAGAGGGTCCCACTCCGGGGCTCTGATGTCACAGACGGTGGGGCTGGAAAGGGCTTCCCAGCCCGCGTGCAGCTCTTTGGCTGGCAGGGGCAGGTGGGCGTCTGGGCGTTTGACAGGAGTGGCGGGCAGATGCAGGGTGGTGGTGGCACTGCCCTGACCTTTGATGGACACAGTCGTCGGGCCGGCTCCACCGCCCGTGTTAGAGTGTCAGCTTTCCCTCCTCTGCTGTGTTTTGATGACAGACACGCGCCGTCTGCCTTCCAGACATGCGGGCCTCCTTCCTGTCCCGTGGTTGGTGTCCGGCTCCGAGTGGTGGCTGGGCCTGCCGCTTCTCCCTTGGAATGGCTGCTGCTTTGCACCTGGTGAGCTGCCCGTGGCTGAGAGCCGGTGCCACTGCAGCGAGGGCCCTGCCCGTGCTGGAGGTGGGCTGTCATGGAGCCACCCTCCTGGTTTCCTCGGCAGACTCTTTCCCGTTAGTTTTTTCTTCCCTTTTCCCTTTCCCCATTTTCTCCCTCTTTAGCTTCTTCCTTTTCTTTTTCTTCCTCTGTTCTCTCTTTCCTCCATTTCTTCCTAAATCTACCATGGAACCCATGGGCTGGATGCCAAAAAGCCCACCCTGAAGATCCAGGAGGGCACAGAGTGCTCCTTCAGCCGCCTGAGCTCGTGAGCTTTGAGGGCGGGCTGGACCGCGGCGGCGCTTCATGTTTGCAGTTGATCTTTGCAGTTGCTGACCTACTAGGTGGGTACCGTCACTCCTGCATCTTACAGGTGAGAAAGTGAGGCCCACCCAGTTCAGAACTTTCTCGGGCTACACAGCCAGTGCAACGTGGCGGGGCGAGAGCTTCCCGATTCGTAACTCGTGCTTAGAGCCCCAACGCAGGCCACTTGCCACAAGGAGCGCCCAATCTCTTGTTGGCTTGGCCCGACCCTTCTGAGGACCCCTCAGACCCGGGGCGTGCCGTGGGTGGGTGGCCTCGCCCAGCCATCCCTGGGCCAACTCGCAGTGCAGGAGGGTCCCTGGCGACCTGACCTCCCTCTCTGCAGCCACACTGTGGGCTTTCTGGGACTGTCCTAGCAAAGCACCACACCCTGGGGGATTTAACCTTCGTCACTTATTCTCTCAGTTCTGGAATCAAGGAGCCGGTGAGCCTGGCTTCTTCTGAAGAGCCCGAGGGACAGACCACACCACCGCTCTTCCCCGCTCCTGGCGGCTCCTGGGCCCGCTCAGCATTCACGGCCGCCTCTTCAGCCCCTGCCTCCCCGGCCACGGGTGCTCTCCCTGTGTCCCAGCTTCTCCAGGCTCCTCCACACACAGAGGCCAGCCACTGGTTCAAGGATCTCCCTGATCCAGTCTGACGTCATCTTAGTTTTGGAAACATTTTATCTTGAGAGAGTGCAATGAGAGACCTGCAGGAAGTCGCAGAGACAGAACCGAGAGGCGGGGTCTGTGTGAGCCCCACTGTTTCCCCTCATGGTGGCTTCCTGCAGGGCATAACCTCGAAACCAAGAATTGGACACTGGCGCAGGGAGCACAGGTCCATGTCATGGTGTCATGGGTCACCACCACGGCCGCTGGGATGCAGAACCACCACTGACCACAGAGTCCCCTGTGCAATGTCCCCTGGGTGGTGACATCACTCTCCTCCCCCACCCTCTTCCCCCATGACCAGCAACCTCTCCACAGCTGTCACCTCAAGCCTGTTACATGAAAGGAGTCCTGGGGTCTGTGACCCTTCCAGACTGGGCGTCTTCACTCAGTGTGATGCCCTTCAGAATCACCCATGGGGTGGTGTGTCCTCACTCCCATCCCTCACAGGATTCCACGGCGCGACCTGTCAGTCACCTGCTGAGGGACATGTTGGTCCCATTTGACCAGTCACCTACGACGGGGCACCTGTTGAGGGCCGTAGGTTATTTCCAGGTTTTGGCTGTTCACAAATAAAACCACTATGAACAATCATGTACAGGTTTTTGTGTGGGCATAAGTTTTTATTTCTTGGGGTTAAATGCCGAATGCAATTGCTAGGTCATATGGTGGGTGTATTCTACTGAGTTTTTCAACAAATGGACACATCATTCTTGAGTGGCTGTATCGTTTTCCATTCCCACCAGCAATGTATAAAGAATCCAGTGTCACCTCATCTTCATCAACATCCCGTATGATCCCGTTTTGACTTGATGACCTCTGTGGAGACCCACTTTCTAGGTAAGGTCACAGTCACAGGTACCTGGGGCTGGGAGCTGATGTGTCCTTCTGAGGAACACAGTGTGAAACCCCACAGTGTCTCCCCACTTGAGTCATGGTGGCCTGGCTTCAGGGCTTTCCCTTCTTGGAAGAGCTTGCTTTGGATTTGTAGCCAGATTAGAAGTCCCTTGGCTATTCAGTTTGGTCCCCAGAGATGGGTGAACAAGTTCGTATCATTTAAAGGGACATTGTTGAGTCTTTCTGAACTCAGATCTCCAAAGTTTCAAAGATGTGATAGTTATGAACACTGTCCAGAGACAGAAAGGCAAGGTGTGTCCCTGGCAGGGTGGTGTGTGTGTTCACTGCTCCAGCACTGAGAGGGGAGAGGAGCACAGTGGGGAGACTGGGTTGTGGCTTCACATGGGGGCAGTCTGAGCTGCTCTGCACCCCGACTCTGCAGGCTGGAGAAGGTGCTCCCGGAGTATGTCCTGTGGGTGAGTGGTTGGCAGCGGCAGCCCAAGGCCACACCGCAGAGGGTGTGTAGAGGAAATTGACATTCTTCACGCCCCTCTCCACTTCCCAAACCTACCATAAGTGGTTCCCAACATGTGGAAGTGGTTCCCTTCCATCCTTTGTCCCCTTGCTGATGTTCAGGTCCATTCAATTTTTCTTGTTGGTGCTCCTGGTCGGGTGGGTGTAGGAGAAGACCCCAGGGAGATGGCATGTTGTCTGACCCACATCTGCACAGCACCGTGAGCTCGGAAAGGCAGAGGAGCGCAGGGCTCAAGAGAGCAGAGGGGGCTTAGAGATCTACCCCAGGACCTGCTCACAGGCTGAGCCGCGTTCACCTCCGCCTACCCCTCCCATCTCTTCTCTGTGAGCCGGGAGTGAGGCCGCGCTGTGTGCAAACTTATTTTGAAGATAAGACATGCAGGAAAGTGCCTGGTTCCTAATCCTAAAACTCAGGACACTCTCATGAACGGGCGCATCCCACGGGAGGATCGGAACACACAAACCCCAGCGTCCCCGCGGGCGCACCCCACCCCAGCCGAGATGCCCCGCTCCAGCTTCTAGTTTTATTTCCCCTGAACTTGGACTTTATTTGGATGGGACGTACAGACTGCTCTCTGGAGTCTGGCTTCTTGGGCTAACCATCGTGCTTTCCAGTCATCTGTTAGGAGGCAGGGTTGCTGTCCGCCATTCTCCTCACCCAGCAGGAGTTCGGTTGCAAACATACCGCAGTCTCATGACCCAATCTACTGCGGGTGGACGTTTGCATTATTTCCAGTTCTGGGCTTTTATGAATGAAGCTGCTGTGAACATTTTTGTGTACAGGGTGTTTTTTGGTGGACAGGGACATATCATATCCTTCAAAGAGCGCGACTGCTGAGTTACAGAAAATTTCCCTCCGCTTTCCAGAGCCTGCCCGTCCTGTGCCTGAAGCCAGCGTGCACTCTGGCAGGGCAGTGGGGTGAAAGTCAGCTGCGGGAAGTGCCCGCGACTGTTCTTGGCTGACAGAAGTGGTCCCTAAAAACACATCTACAAATGTAACGAAGGCACAGCATCTTGCCTGTGTGCCCCAGTGTGTGACGGACTGGGACGGCAGCCTGCTGCTTGCTCATTCTGGCTGTCTGTGTCCTTTCATTATCTCATGCCATGTTGCAATGACTGACTCAGAGCTCTTTCTTTTTCCAGTGGTGGGGATGGCACACAGGGCCTGCATGTGCTCACCACTGAGCCACACCCCCCACTCCCAGCCGACTGTTTTCTTCTTTTGACACATTTGCTCTGCTAAGTTGTCAGGGAAGCTTGGGTGGGATCCAGGGATGCGGACTGCAAGGACCATCACCCCTTGGGAGGCTTGCTGAGGAGGGGAGATCCAGGGAGCAGCTCTCGGCCAGGCCCTGGGGAGGGGGCATGAACAGGTGGCCTATGGGTCTGGGGGAGCTGGGTCTGTGCGGGGTGGAATGCAGGATGGTTTTATACAGGGTGGTGCATTTTAGGGCAGCTCGACATTGAGTCCCTTAAAGGAGAAACTGGGTAAATGGGAGGACAGTGCCTAAAACATTCAATGAGGAGGGAGAGCAAGGTCTCAGGTGCAAAGATGGATTTTATTTGTTGTTTCCCCACGGCCAGCGTGACTCCAGCCAAGGGGGAGGGAGGAGGCAGGAGGCGGGAGGAGGACTGCCACGGGGTAGGCCCTGGCGCGAGGGCACGGCTGCTGGCTCTAACACTCGTTCCGGCTGACACTCTTGACGATGGCGGAGGACAGGCTCTGGTGGTTGACCTCGCAGGTGAATTCGTTGTGGCTGTTGTACTCGCTGCTGGTCAGCGAGAGGGTGCTGCTGAGGCTGTAGGTGCTGTCCTGGCTGTCCTGCTCCGTGAGGCTGTTCTGGACGTTGCTGGTGCGCTCGGTGCCGTCCACCTTCCACTTGACGTTGATGTCCTTGGGGTAGAAGCTATTCACAAAGCACACGAGCGTGGCACCTCCAGTTGCTAACTGCTCCGAAGACGGTGGGAAGATGGAGACAGTTGGCTTAGCCACATCCCCTGCGGAAGGAAGCACAGAGCTGGGTGAGTCGCAGGAAGGCCTCGTCCTAGGCACGTGTTGGAGGGTGGCCACCGAGAGGCGGGCACGCAGAGCAGCACCTGTCAGCACCCTTGCGGCGGGGCCAAGAAGCACCGTGTGGTGTCAAAGGTCGGAGTCACTTCCTTGCTCCCCACTACCCCCTTAAAAAGTGCTAAATTGTGTTTGAGCTCTTTGAAGCCATTCTGAGGCCTTTCTTTTCAACAGTGTCCCCTGCCACCTGCAAAGGGCTCAGGACTCCAGGCCAAGAAAACAGGGCGCCTCATCTGACCCCTGAGTGCGGCAGTCAGCAGGGCGAGACTTGGTCCCTCCACGTGGAAGGAGACCCCGCGGCAGCCCAGGCTGCATCTGGGGCCGGGTGGGTGTCAGCTGGGTGGCCTGTCCCTCTGGAGACCTGCAAGCAGCTCTCCCATCCCTCGTGAAGGCCTGAAAGTGCAACTGGGCCCTGGCCTGAGGGTCTGCAACCACAGGAAGCAGTCCTTAGCCAGACCAGGAAGTGTCAACTGCCACCCTGGCCACCTGCCCGGGGGAGCCGGCCACCTTCAGTTTTGCAGCAGCTGCCAGATGTCCTCCTGGAAATCCCCTCAGTGGGGACAAAAATCGTGGGTGGGAGAGTAACAGTGAAAATAAAAATGAAAATCAGGAGTTCTTAGCGGGAGAAGTCAACAGATCTGCGAAGTTGTTTTCTTTTTTTCAGTAAATGTACCCTCAAGGCTAACCAAGCACTCCAACATAAGATAAATGAACTCTTAATCCTTTTTTTTTTTTTTTTCCTTTTTAAACTTTCATGGCTATTTTCTCCCCAAATAACTGTATAAGAGAGCCTTGGTGGCAAAATAATGTGATCTCTGAAAAATAAGCAGAGGAAAACATTCTGTGGAGAGCCTCCTATCTGGGCAAGTTCAAAATTTCCATCTGGCTTTGAAACATTTAATTATTACTATATTTGATGTGGAAATTATTTCAAGATTTTGCATTAGAGTTTAGAAACTTTTAAAGAGCTTTTAAAAGGCCCCCAAACCCTTTCAAAGTAACTTAAAATACTTAATTTAAATAGTTCTATGGTTTCAAAAGTTTTAAAAGGGCCCTAAAATAGTCCTGCATAGACCAAAATAATCCTTAAGCATCAGTTTTGAAATCAGTGGGGCTAAATAACAGCACCAACACAAAATCAAGTCATTGAAATGTTTTAGAGGTTATGGGATTAAAATAGCTAGATTAAAATTTTTTTCTATGACAGCATTAACGTATTGGAAAATGTTTATATTAACTTTTTTGTCAATCACATTGATATAAAATTAGTTATTTTGTACCACTCAAATATCATCCAAAGCAGTTACATTTTTAAAAATTAAAACATGTCACAAACTTATTTTTTACCAGTTAATAAAATGCAATGGTATTTCTACGAACTTAGGAGAATAAAATTGATTAAGTTCTGAATGGGCAGACTGTTGGCAAAGTTGGTTTTTTTCTCCTGTGGATCTTACCCTGAAAAAGTTACACAGGCTCTATTTCTTTCTTTTGGATGGAGCTTTTGTTATTTAATTCAACAACAAAAAAAATGACATATGATTGGAAAATTTTTTTTTTTTTACAACCTCATTGAGAGGCTATAATAATGGATTTTTATATAACTTTACTACTGAAATTCCTGATAAATCAGTTTTCTCCTGGTTTTTCCACACCGGCGTCATGCCCATCACCTTCCTGCCTTCTGTTAGTGGCATTGTCTGCATCACCGTGTACCCAAAAAAGTGGCCACCCGGCTCACGCGGTGAGCGGCCACGGGAGGACTAGTGGTGGAAAGGCAGCCGCGGGCCCGCAAGGCCACGCCATGTGAGAACGTGGACAAGGAATAACTAGGGGAGTAAAATTACATGTTCTTTAAAATATTTCCTATAAACCATGGAAATTTTAAAAATGTAATTATTATTTTCCTTCATTTAAATACATTTCTTTAAAACAGTTTTAGGGGTCAGTTGTCTTTCCACCATTATGATAAGAGATCATCTCTAATTTAATATAGAAATTAAATTTTGAAAAAGGAGTTTTCAGTAAGATCTGCCAAGATCTGATTTCTGCAGAATCTCTCATTTTGGACTTTAGCACTCGGATTACACTCTACAATGACATTGCTGACGATTCTCAAGTGAGCCACCTCTGCTACATGGCAAACAGGCTTACTTTCCTAACTTGACCAACTTTTTTGTGCAAGCTACTCATTTTATAGTTGTCTTATCCAATAATTCATCAGGCAAAAGAAAAGACAGACTTAGAAGTACATTTCTTAACTTTTCCATATCACGACGTGTAATGAAAGAAATCAACATAGTATCTGACAAAGTTCAATAAAAAGGAATTACTTTTGCTCTTTGGAGCCCCAAGCATTCCTTTTAAATCTACACTGTTTTACCCCTGCCTTGAATCATTCGTTTTAGCCCAGTTTAATATTTCTGTTTCCAAATCCACTTTTGGAGCGGAGTTTAACTTTGCAGACAACGACAACCCCTACTTCAGCTTCTACAAGTGGAAATCGCACCCACATTCCAGAAGGCAACAGAGAGATCACTTACGTTTCATCTCCAGGCGAGTCCCCTGGCCGAAGGTGATCCACAGCATCAGCTGGATCACAGTCCCCTCATCGAAAACCCCTCTTCCCTGAGGTTAACTGACTCAGTCCCTGACTCCACTGAAAGAAACCTGTTCTACTCACAACCGACCTCCACTCACACCCCAAACACGAAAACCCCCAGATTTTACAATGCCATGAGAAAAAAGAGTAAAAAAACGCACTTACGTTTCAGCTCGAGCCTGGTCCCGGCACCGAACGTGAGCCACAGTGCCGGCTCCCGCACACTGCCCCCTACGAAAACCTGCCTGGGCGGCCACCCACACCAGACCGCTGGTTCTCAGAGGAATCCAGCCTCCTCTTTCCTGTTCTCCCTCCAAAAACTCTTCTCCTCCCAAACCTGGCCACTGATAGATTTGCTTTTAAATTGGCTATTTTCTGGTGTTCTTTGATTGAGTTTTGGGTCACCAGGAATGGTTCCTTTCAGAATATCACAAACTCACACAAATGTTACAACAGGACTAAGACTTCACGAATAGTTGAGCAAAAATGTACTCACGTTTGATTTCCAGTTTGGTCCCTCCGCCGAAAGTGAATCACAGTGATTCGCTTTGGCTTCTCCCCCTACAAAAACCCGCTGGGAAGGGCAGCCACCCTTCTTCCCCAATTTAGTTATTTTGACTTAGAAATCCTAGAAATTAACTATCAGTCAGCCTCCTGTGGAGCAATCACCCCTGCTCTGAACCTTACGTCCACAACAACCCACTAACCAAAATGCACAAAAAGGAACAAAGAGCAAGACAATTAGACAGACAAGAAGAATCAGCTGGAAAAAATACTTACGTCTGATCTCCACCTTGGTGCCTCCGCCAAACGTGTACACACAGTGATTGCTCTGAATTTCCCTCCTGTACAAAAACTAAGCCTCCCTCTCTGACAACTGCGTGAGGTGCTGGAACCTTCCAGCATGCTCCCCTGTGCATGTCTGAGGCTTTCACCTAGTTTTTCTCACTCAATACTTACAGATTCCATAGTCACCTTTCCCCGGAGGATGCCAGAACCTGGTTTCAAAGACTCAGTTCACAGACACAGAGACCACAAGAGACCATGGACAACAGGAGAAGGAAACCAGGGATCCACTTACGTCTTATTTCCAGCTTGGTCCCAGAACCGAACGTCCACCACAGTGATAGCCCTCCACTGGCTCGACGTACAAAAACCCTCCTCGCCCAAGGGTAACTGAGCCAGCCGCTGATGCCTGACCCCTTTCTGCAGGTGTGGAAGCCCGGGGCTCCTCTGACAGATGCTTGCTTTCTTAGGTGAGATCTCAAATCCTAGAAGACAATGCATTTTATTCTGTGGATGAACGATGCCTTTCTTTAGCAACCAACCACATCTGAACTGCTTATTATTTATGCATTTAAAAAATAGGTTGCATGTAAACTGTAAAGAAAAACAAGCAAATTTTTAAAAGTAGCCATTTCTTTATATTTTCTCCTGGGGTGGGAATGATAAACTTCATTCTGTTGTAATTATGGAATGCATTGTCTTCTCTTGGCTAATGATAATTAAAGAATGCATTCTTTTTTTGTCTTTGCTATGATGCTGTTTCAAAACAGGTAGACTAAGTACATCCAATAAAGGCCCATATCTTTGAAGTGTCTTTTGGAATCGAGCTGCAGATGATGTGTGAGGCAAACTGATCAGGAAGAGTGGAGCTGTGGACCTCACTTGGTGGACTGGCCACTGTCACAGAACAGGCAGGGCGCAGGCCTCATTGAGCTAACCGGGCATTGGACCTGGTGGGGCTGCAGGGGTCCTGGCGTCCGGTCGTGTCCCCATGGCCTGCCTTGAAGTTATGGAAGACTTCTGACAGTCTTGCTTCCCTCTCAACTTCCAGTCCCCCGCTCCCCACTGCCCACTGCTCCCCTCACCCCAAAGTGCTTACAGTTCTCCAGCTTTCACAAAACATCCCCCCTGCTTGGAGACACCTTTGCCCACCTGGTCAGCTGACAGACAGCTAGTCATTTTTTGAGATTCAACTCGAGAGAGACCATCAGATTATCCATCCCCTAGTAGGCGATCTGTCGTTGCAGAGGACGGAGGGAGGTCCCAAGCCTGGGATGCCTGTCGGCCCTGCCTGCTGTCAGATTTGCTCTTCCCTACTGGCTTGTAAGCTGTTGGCTCTTTTATTTTCCTTGTATTTGGGAGGCCTGGTGTCATATCTTCACTTGGCAAATGCTCAACAAACATTCACAGAATAAATGAAAATACTGGAGATCAGAGATGATCCATTACAATAGGCAAAGATTAACCACTACAGTAGTTAAGTTTTACAGGAGACATTATAGGTGCAATTCAGAGATTGGAGGTAGGTCTCTTTGATTCTGTTGCTGGGGGACTTGCTAGTTGCTTTGAATAGCAGAATCAGTAATGGGTCTCCCCAGAAGATGAGGAAAAACAGGAATCAATTTGGACATAGAAGAGAGAAATTGGCAAGTTGGAATTAAGTGTGCAAAATATTCAATGAGGACACAACCAACATGGGTCCTAAAGAGGCCAGAAATTGATTTTCTTTGCAGAGATACAAACAATATCAATCATAAAGGTTGATAATCATCGAGCATTTGCAAAGTATCAGGACATGGAACATGGATTGCCATATTTAATCATCCCCAAGACTCTGTGAGCTACAAATTAATATCACTTCCTATTTTGATGGTGGAAAAGCTTGAGTGTAGGGAGGTCGAGTTGCTGGCCGGGGCAGAGCCGGGGCAGAGCTGGGGCAGAGCCGGGGCAGAGCTGGGGCAGAGCTGAGGTCTGGACTGGCAGCTCGCAGGCTTCACCACACATACTGCAGAGCAGACCCTGGGGGTGACGTCGCTGCATGGAGTCAGCCTGCACAGCAGAGAGTCTAGGGGAGGAGGAGGAAGACTCCTTAGACTAACCCAGGGTTGGAGATGAGTGCGTGAGTGCGCCCGGTCAGGAACACAAGACTGTGCCTTGAAATGTTGTTCAAAAGGAAAAAAAAAAAAAAAAAAAAAAAAAGATGGAATGTAGCTGAAATCTCAGTCCACAGTTTGGCTAAGCCAGTTTTGGTGGAGCTTCATGATGGATCACGGGGTAGCCAGTAAGAGGGTTTCCAGGCAGTTGCAGGGAGAGTCTGGTGAGGATGCAGGCCACTGAGGAGTCCCAGTGGTGTGGTGTCGTGGTCCACTCACACGAGTGGCCTCGGGATGCAGGTACATGTTTCAGCTGCACAGACTGCGCTCAGTTATCCCTGAGGCTTAGGGAGTGATGATGCTTTCTCTTTCTACTCTTGTATGTCACAGGCGATTTGCTCTTTAGAAATGGTGTGGAGGTGTTCATGCCTTCATCTTGTGGTCTTTGGAAACAATGAAGCTGCACCACCGAAAGCAAAGGTGAATTCTAGCTGGGTGCGGTGGCACATGCCTGCGATCCCAGAGGCTCAGGAGGCTGAGGCAGGAGGATCACAAGTTCAAAGCCAGCCTCAGCAACTTAGCAAGGCCCTAAAGCAATTCAGCGAGACCCTGTCTCTAATGAAAATATAAAAAGGGGCTGGAATGGGGCTTAATGGTTAAGCGCTCCTGGGTTCAATTCCTGGAACCAAAAAAAATTGAACTCTGGGACTGCAAGAGAGCATTCTCAATATTAATGCAAAGCAGAGACAGAATTTCAGAAACACATGCATGGGCTTTTGTTTTCTGTCAGTTAAATCTTTTCCTGTGATTTTTAAAACTGAGAGTGAAAAAAAGGTGGGAGTGTCCCTGATTCTACATAGAGGTGAACTTACACGTGCAGAAGGCGAGGCTGCAGCCCGGGAGTGGAAAAGGTGCCCCACCACCCAGGCACACGTCCCGCAGATCTGAGGTGGCCCAGGCCCACATCCGGCTACTGTAAAGCGCGTCTGATCCCACACAGTGGTGTTCGCTAGGAATGGTGCTTGCGTTACAATAGAAAATGTATCAGCCCAGCACAGTGAGGCTCGCCTGTGATCCCAGCAGCTCAGGAGGCTCAGGCAGGAGGATCACGAGTTCAAAGCCAGCCTCAGCCACTTAGCCAGGCACTACCTCAAATAAAAAATAAAAAGGGCTGGGGATGTGGCTCAGTGGAAAGCACCTCTGGGTTTAATCCCCAGTACCAAAATAATAATTATGATAAATATATGGATATAGATATATATAATGGATCCCTGAGAAGTGGTTAAAATCCTTAACATATGTGTGTAGGGTTCAATCTTTGAGACAAAGATTGTCTCAGAAGTACCTGTGAGCCTCTGCCAGGATCTATGATCCTACAAAGTGCCCATGATGGTCATTGATAAGATGGACTTCCTGAAGACAGGCCCAGAGTCAACCATGATGGTCATTGATAAGATGGACTTACTGAAGACAGGCCCAGAGTCAACAAGAGGGTGTGGGCAGCTCTTGGATGTAAGGCAGGGGTGATGGAGTAGAACCTCTTGGGAAACAGTCCCAGCAACCTCATGAAGCTGCTTCTCTCTGACCCAGCGAGGTCAGATTCTCAGAATAAGTTCTAAGATGGTGGGGGCTTGGGCTGGGTAGGGTGAGGGAGAGACACAGGCAGGGACTAAATGCACATCAGTAGATCCCCTTGGACACCACTGGTGAGTTACCTGCCAACGCCGCTCAGGTCTCACCCTGGTTTTTATTTGGGGAGGTTCCCCTTACATCAGTGGCACTCAGGAAATCACCAGTGTGTCAGTAACACCTGGCACTGTCTTGTCCTCTGCCAGATTTGGGGACGGTGTCTTCCCTACCTGGACCTGGAGGATTCCCGTCTGGCGTCCACCTTGAAGTCTGGTTCAGTATTTTATCTCCAGCTTGCCCGACAAGGTGGAGTCCACGGTGGGCGATTTCCGTTCCTTCGGTGTGGCTGCACCTGGGTCTCGTTTTTGCTGGGCCTCGGCTGTCCACCAGGAAAGGAGGGGTCCACATGCAGTGCTGCTCAGCACTGGATCCATCTCATTCTTCTGGCTAGAGCGGCACAAGTGGATATGGGTCCCGGCTCCCTAGGACGCAGGGCTGGCCCGTTGGATGGAAGGAGGGAGACAGGCTGCTGAAGACAGAGGTCTTTCTCTGCTTCTTCACGTCCGTCCCCTCTCATTCCTGAAGGAGGGCATGCTGGCAGAAGCAGCATCCTTTCCTGGCCATGTGCAAACTCATGTGCCCTAAAGACCTGGGCCGGCAGCGCTCCTCTTGCTCCCAGGAGGACGTCAGAGCGACTGGCAGTTCTTGACTTCCTTGGGTGGAAGAGAAAACAGCAGCCCCTGGGTCAGGGTCGACTGCCCTTGCAGGGGAGATTTACATATTGCTTGCTGTGGTTTCTGGCCCTTTAACATGAGTGACAGCGGCGCCCTTCAGGCCCTGTCCTGCAGCGCTCTGTCCCTCCCGCCTGCTGGTGGCATGTTGTGTACGGTTGCTTTCATCATCCTAGCGTTGTCCCAGGTCAGTGGAACCTGGCGTGCATTCCTTCCATTTGGACCGACGCCCCTGGATAGAATATTCGAGGGGAAGGGAGAGTGGTGGCCGTTGAGTTTGGAGGTGCTGTGCGTGAGCCCACGAGCTCAGCAGGCAGAGGCTGGTCTCTAGCTACGGGCCCTGGGAGCCCAGATGGAAGCCTCAGGGTGGGGTCTGTCACCCCTGGAGTGAGGGGTGTTTGCAGCTCTCCATTTTTCACCAGGTCAATCTCAGCCTGAAGCTTGGGGCACTCGGGACACAGGCCGCCCTGTTGTTTTGGAGGTATACAGCAAGTGTAATGGGTGCACTTCATGCACTGTGTGCAAACCTGGTGCACCTGCAGGTGGCTCACCTCAAAATGGAGCCCCACACCCCGCTTCTTCTTTCCCTTCACCTTCTCCCTAGCAGCAGGGGAAACAAGACGAACACGTTTCCTGTCCCAGGCTAGCCTGTCGTGTCCGTCACTGCCCAGAAGAGTGTCAGGGCCCAGCCTCCAGACCCGGGCCCTGGAGTGACAGCTCTCTCAAGGACACCTGATGGGCACGAATCAACACTGTCTAAGGACAGGATCTGGATGCCAGCCCCTGTGCTCCCCTTTGACAAGCCCTGTGTGGCCCCTGGCATGGCCTCTGGAACAGGAGTCCCCTGTGTTTCTCCTTTGCCAACAAATCAACAAGACTTCGCTTTCTTCCTCATTGTTGGGTGGTCAAAAGAGCAGCCCACATGTTACAGCAGCTGGACCACAACACAAAAGCCTGAGCCCACCTTCCTGTGATTTGCCACAGGAGGCTGAGACACTTGCTCTAGAACCAGCCCTTGCTGTGGTTCCCCACCAAGCCTTGGGCCCACAGAACCGAGGGTTTATGGCTGACGGCCGGGAGGATGGGGAGACACGAGGCCATCTCCTAGACAGCCACAGGTCAGCCTGAAATCTCTGTCCACCCCAGCCCAGAAGCCTGCTGCCAGCTGATATTGGGGCAACACAGTGTGACCTCCTGGAGGCCTTAGAGACAGGTCACACTGGTGGGTTGGACTTGTCTGATCGACCGGTCTCAGAGCCCGCTGGCCCTCTTCACAGATGGGGACAGATTCATGGACAATGGCAGCAGATAGGCTGTGGAAATAGAACCGCAGCTGAGAGCTGAGGTGTTGCAGGTGCGGTAATGCCAGCGATGAGGTGTTGCCAACTGCTCTCTTCTGGGAGCAGGTGGCTGGGTTGCACTCCTAGACAGCAGCGCCTGGGAAACCCTTCCTGGGCCTCGGGGGAGAGCAGAGGACAGACGCTAGGTCAAACCAGAGGGTGCAGCAATCCGTCAAGTCTTAACTGCTGTCCCTGGTGGGCTTCTTCCAGGTCCCACCAAGGCTGGACTCACCTGTCCAATCCTTCTGGTAAAATCCAAGAAGAATGGCAAAAACCTTGCACGATGTCTTCTTCATTGCCCAGTTTCAGCAGGAAGCAGCGGGAAGATATTGCTACCCATTTTTCTGTGGAAATGGTAGAAATGGACAGTAAGGACATGCCTTGACCCCAAACCTAGCTGCTTACGTGGAAGCTGACAGGGTTTCCTTTTCTTCGTCTCCCCTCTCCTCTTCCCGAACAGCCAGGAGCAAGCCTGACATTTTCCTGTCCCAGGGTAAACCGTCATGTCCTTCACTGCCTGGCAGTGGGCCACCCCGGGAGGATTAGGAAACCCCAGGCCTGGGAACGGGGGCGGCAGCCAGCTCGCTCGAGGACACTGACGGACACTAATTAAGTCTACCTCCTGGTAGGGTTTGGACCCCAACCCTGACATTCCTCTTTACAAGCTCTGTGTTCCCCCAGGCGGAATCAGTCACCTGAATCCTCCCCCTTTTCTCTTAGTGAATTAGAGTTGTACATAATAGTTGGGTTCATTTTGACAAAATCATACAGGCAGGGAATTTAGTCTACTCCATTTCAGTCCCTGTTCCCCTTTCCCCTTCCCTCCCTCTCCCCATTTCCCTTTCTCTGCTCCACAGATCTTTCTTTCATTTATTTACTTTTTTAAAAAAATTTGTATGAGTTGTTGAGGGACCTTTATTCATTTATTTGTATGCAGTGCTGAGAATCAAACCCAGTGCCTCACACATGCCAGGCAAGTGCTCTCCCGCTGGCCCCAGCCCCTATTCACTTATTTTTGATCAGTGCTTTCTCCATGGACATAAAGGTGGCATTCACTGTGGTACATCTATGTGTGCACACACTGTGGTTTTGTTAGATTTACTCTGCATTTCCTCCCCTTTCCTGTCCCTCTTCCCTCCCTCTTGATCTACCTTTTCTACTCCACTAATGCTCCATATATATATATATATTTCAAATCAAGCCAAACACATCTTATTTCACCCACCACATTCGCAATTCCATTTTTATTTGGTGGTTCAGGGTTGTTTATCCCAAAGCTAGAATGATCTTCCCTATATCTTTATATCGGATTTCCCTTATTTTGCTCTGGCTTCCACATATGAGAGGAAACATTTGACCCTTGACTCTTAAGTCTGGCTTGTTGCACTCAGCATGATGTTCTCCAGTTGCATCCAGTTACCAGCAAGTGGCATCATTTCACTCTTCTTTATGGCTGAGTAAAACTCCAATGTGTATGTGTACCACGTTTGCTTGATCCACTCACTTATGGAAGGGCGTCTAGGTTGGTTCCATTACTTTACTTGTGAGTTGCACTGCTCTCTACGTTGAAGTGCATGGTGTGCAGGAGCGTCTCTATCAAGGAGCAGGAGAGCTGGGCGTGTGGTGGATCCATCCCTAGATTTTTTGAGAAATCTTCATGCTGCCTTCCAGAGTGGTTGCATTAATTTGCAGTCTCCCCAACCATGTATGAGTGTGGCTTTTCCCCCACGTCCTCCCCAGCATTTTACATTATCCATTTATCAATAGTTTCATTGCCTTTAGTTAAAGGTCCTGGTAAGTTAGTACAAAATCTTATATGTTGAATAAACCAAGGAATAGTTCGATTTTCTATTAGAAGCTTTAATGTGTCCATCGCGTGATCTAGCAGGCAAAATGAAGGTCTAAAAGTAGAGTATGGGAAATTTTTTGCTACTTGAGTTGCATAAGCACTGTCGGAAAAGGGATCAAAAGATTTCGGGCAAACCTCAAAAGCCTTAATTATTGCTATTAACTCTCCTAATTGTGGTGATCCATTAAAGTTTTCCTTTATTATTCTTTGTTTTTTTGTAGGTGATATGATTAATATCCCCCAACAAGTTCTATTCACATGAATAAAAATTACTGTGGCTTCTGGCAAGGGTCTAGACTGAGGAAAAACTTGTTGAGTATCAATAGTAAAATGTTCAAAGTTTGAAGAAGTTTGTCTTTAGGCAAATGATTATCTATTTCTCCAGTAAATCCTTCCATTAATATTTGACAATTTAAATTGTTAGCTAGTAATGAAGCAAATTGGTCACATGAAAAAGGAAGAATTATAGTATCAGATTCTCGTCCATATTATATTTCATAATTTTTGAGCTAAGAGTAACAGTGTATCCACCCATGAGTGTGTCTTAGATAATTTACTTCTAGTCAAATGTACCCAATATAAAAGTTCTGATTGATAAATTAACCCTGTAGGATTAGATCTTGTAGATAGGACTATACCCAGAAGTGGTCTGAGGGAATCATATTGTCCTAAGCTCAATGATTGAATTTGCTTAATTTATCAATTTTATAGTCTCCTTAGCTTCTTCAGTCATAATTCTAGTGCTATTAGGATCAGATGAGCCTTCCAAAAGTGTAAATAATGGTTGTAAGTGATTTGTAGTGATTGGCAAGGCTGTACAAATCCAATTAATGTTCCCACATAATTGCTGTAATAATTCAGCCAAATAAGAGTTTGCAATCTGTAACTTCGGCACTAGAGGGCGCACTTTGTGTGACAAAACATACCCCAGAAATGAGTAAGGTGGCACATTTTCAACTTCATTAGAAGCAATATTAAGGCCCAAATCTAATAAATGTAGGGTTGAATAACTTACTTAATATATCTGCAACTTGATGAGCTATTAGGATATTGTCCATGTAATGAATTAGGTATCATAAACCCTGTAGTGGCCTTGTCACACGTGCCACATAATGTTTACACAATGTAGGGCTATTTTTCATCCCTTGAGGTAAAACTGTCCATGGAAATCTCTTTGAGGGCAGACTATGATTAACGGTGGGAACAGTAAATGCAAAATATGGTTTATTTTCCGGATGCAGGGGGATCAAAACGAAAGTCTTTGATATCTACTATTATAATATGACCATTTTTTGGTATACAGGACCGATGTGGCAGTCCTGGTTGAAAAGTTCCCACTTTTTCATGTGAGCAGTAATGACTCTCAAATCATGTAATAATCTCCATTTATTTTTATCTCTTTTTTGAATAATGAATATAGGAGTATTGTGAGGACCAACAGAAGATTCAACATGACCAGCTTTCAATTGTTCTTCAACTAATTTAAATGATTCAACTTTTCCTGAGTTAATGGCCACTGTTGCACCCATCTGGGGCTGTAGTGTCCCATTGCAATTTTATGGGGTCTGGTTTAAAAAGCAGAACAGTGGCCTTTAGAGTTGGCGTTGCCTCCCACTTTGACCTGTTTTGTCATGAATAATTATATCATCATAGGTGGTTTGTCATCTGTTGTGTTCACTGCATCCATTCCTTCCAATAAATCTCTGCCAAATCATTTGTTGTGTAATCCTTCCACAACTAAAGGAGTAATTGAGCCTTCCCATCCATGTCTTCCCAAATTATGGGATGTTTAAGTTTTCAGGAAGGTTATCCCCGGAACATTAGGTCCTTGTTCTGTTCTCCATACTAAATTGTCAACTTCCTCCACTCTTAATAATGTTACATCAGCTCCTGTTTCTACTATACCCTTAAATGTTATTCCATCGAGCTTAACTTGCATTCTAGTTTTATTCGTTTGCACTAGAATTGTCCACGTTACTTTCGGATTATTTGTCCCTCTTGGTCGCGGGGCTGAGGGCTGCCCCTTTTCCAGTTTAAAGGCTTCTCTGTATTATCTGATTTTGATCTACAGTCTCTAGCCCAGTGAAAACCTTTATGACATTTTGGGCATTTAGAAGGAGGAGTCTTTTATGATTGTCCTTGTTTAGGGATTTTAGATGGACCCTCTCTTGAAAAGTGTCCTCTTCCTACACAAGCCCAACATGTATTTGAACCTTTCTCTTGAATCCCTCCCTTTAATTTTAAGAAAGCAGCTAATGCTTCTGCTAACACTGTAGCTGTTGCTCCCTGTTGAGCAACAAGGTCCGATGTATCTCCTTAGGGCCCGCCCAAAGGAGAATACGGGGCTGAGCAGGATGATGAGTGTCTGCGGCTAAGGAACCACACGAGCCGGGAGGTCTGTCAGCGCACGTGGCGAAGCAGGAACTCGTTTATTGAGGAGGTTACACAGGTTTTATGTAGGATAGGGGCTAGGTGGGAGCTAATTAGCTTAAAAATTAACAAGGCCCGGGGGATTCATGCAGGGGAGAGTTCCATAGGACTATATGGCAAGCACGAGTTGATCCCGTTTGCAGAACTGCTACTAACCAATCCCTGACAGTAGGGGGTGGAGATAAGCAGGCCAACCAGGGAGTTACACACAACTGGTTGCTGGGTAAGAACATACCTCCCAGGTTTCAGGAGAGGGCGGCAGTGCAAGGAAGTCCGAGTAAACTGTTGGTGAGTCAGGCAGTGTCACGAATGAGGAGGGGGTCGCCATGAGGGTGCAGGTGCCATTATAGGGTGCATCCCCTATAATTTACCCTTTTTGTTTTGTTAACCCCCCCTGGAGCCAGCCGGAAGGTGGAGCTTCTGTCTTAGGTTGTCCCAGCAAATCTGGGATCTTACCCGTCATTGAATACTCCACAGCACTTCAACAGCTCTGGGCAGGGGGACCTCATCATGAGCCTGTCTTAGGTTGTCCCAGAAATCCGGGGTCTTACCCGTCATTGGCTCAAGGGCTCTCTGGGGTCAACCTTGCATCACCATCATATGCCTCCTCATAACCAGTGGCTAGCCGTTGGTATTGTACTTGGACATTCATTAACTGCACTGACTCCAAACGTTTCTGTATGAACTGTATGACCTTATTGAAAACGCAGGGGCCAAAGGTAAGTGCCATAAGGAAAAGGAAAAGGGGGCCAAGCAGGGGAAGTAAGTAAGGGAGCCAGCCATGTAAGCCCGTCCAGAAGAAGCTAGATTGAAGCTCGGTACGCCGTTTTTCCAGATTTTCTTGCAGTTGTTTGACCTTGTCGTGGACGATTCCAGACCGGTTGGCATAAAAGCAGCATTCCTCCTGAAGAAACAAGTAAAGCCCTCCTTCCCTGGCAGTTAGTAAATCTAATCCTCTTCCATGTTGTAGGACCACTGCTGCAAGGGAATCTAATTGTGCCTGGAGGTCTAAGATTGTACTAGCCACTGATTGCATGTCATCTATTAATTGTTGTGAAAGTTTATTATATAGGGTAAGAGAGGTGCCTAGGCCGGAAACTCCGGCTCCGACTCCAGTGGCTACTCCTATCCCAAGGAGCAAGGGGAGGGCTTGAATAGCCCTTTTGGGTCGAGGATTGAAGTGTTCCATTAGTGGTATAGGTAAAGATTGATTGTTGGGGAGGATATTGATGTCTGGAAATAAGAGTGCAAATGCACATAGTCCCGTCCAGTTACTGGGGAGGACATTATAGGCAAGGCCTCCACAGAAAAAGATTGTTCCATTTGGGGCACATAGAGGCTTTTCTGAGTGCTCAATGGTAATGATTTGTGCACACACCAAGGGGTGAAGGGTTCCCATATTTCAGATGTATTAGAGTGAGATGCGGGTAGGTAACAGTTCACCTGAGACTTATTAAGGAAAGGAAGAAATACCTGTGGGTTAGGGAGGAAGATATAGCAATTAGATGTAAAGTCTGAGGATCCGTTTACCAAGAGAGCAGTGGCTTGAAGGGGCCCATTACAAAGGCACAGCCAGCAGTCATCAGCAAGAGGAGGATTGGTGAGGTTCAAGAGCGAAAAAGTGGCTTGCAGAAGGTTTTGAGTTCCCGGGTCAAGACCAAGTTCTCCCTTCAACTCGGGCAGGGCTAAGGGGTGATAGATAGGGAAAGGACTGGGACCCACTAACTTTTGAATGACCTTTTGAATGTGTTGGGTTTGTGCCCAGTTTTGCACTCTTTCCCCATCACTCATTCCTACTTGAGGGAGGAGGGTCCAGCACACGGTTTGGAAATTTTTGCCGGGGCATGTTGTAAGGCCTGCATCAGACGAGTAAGAGTTTACACCAGTCCAAAGTGTCATGCCTGATGAGTGCTTACATTGTCGAGCCTCTGTATAGCAATGGGCTGGCATGTAGGTGTAGTAAGTGGTACATGCTATAGGACAAGATGGGGGCCCTGAAGGTCAAAGGGGAAGGGGAGCCGGCTTAGCCCAGCAGGCATGTTCACCTGGTTCAAGATTGAGACACCCCGATCGAAGAACAGTGGCAGCCCATCTACCGTGAGGGAACTGAGAATAAGGTTGGCAGGACCTTTTCGATGTATAGCAACGAGTAGGTAGGGAGGGAACAATTACGCACTCCTGACATGGATCTCTAATACGATAGAGATGACTAGCTTGAATTAGGGGCTCATATGCGATCACGAGGATCATAAGGGGAAGTAAAGGTCCCATTGTAAGCTGAGGGATTTAGGATTTAGTATAGTTTTGATTCTTATGGTATAACTCCAGGCGCTCCAAGAAAGCTTGGATGATGGTCACACTAATGAACACCAACAGAGAGATGATGAGCAATCCGGTGATGATGAGGCAGAGCACACCAAGGTCTTTGCATACCTGTTAAGACAAGAGAATACCACACCTCAAGAGGCGGAGCTCCTTGGATCCGTATTATTATTCTGTGAGGGGAGGGCATCATTTGGAGGGGGTGATATTTGATGTTCTTTGCAGGGACCCAAATGGGCTTGTCCTTGTCAACAGGAAATACACATCCAAACCCCCTTCCAACAGTCAGGAGAGGGTCAGGACCTCTCCAGGCCCCTGTGAGAGGGTCCTTCCATCGGACTTTAATGGTGTGATATTTTATTGTGGCTGTCCAATGCTTTTGGAATGGAGAGAGGTGATCATTTTTGGAAAAATTTAAAATATTTAAAGTACATAGTGCCATCCGTAATTGATCGCGGGGGGATGATATTCCCCCCTTTTTGTTTCGTTAGTTGGGTTTTTAAGGTTCTGTTCTGTCATTCAACAATTGCTTGACCAGTGGGATTATAGGGTATTCCTGTATTATGCTGGATGCTCCAGCGCTCTATAAATGCAGAGAATGATTTACTGGCAAAGCAAGGGCCATTATCAGTCTTGAGTTGTTTAGGGAGACCAAGAATGGCAAAACATTGTAGCAAATAGCGTATAGCATGTTTTGTCTTTTCTCCAGCATGGGCTGAGGCCCAGCAGGCATGTGAGAAGGTATTAATAGTTACAAAGATGTATTTGAGCTTTCCAAAGGGAGTATAATGAGTGACATCTGTTTGCCACAAATGGTTAGGTGCTAATCCACGGGGATTGACTCCGGCTTCTTGCAAGGGAGGTATTTGTAGAAAAGGTTAACAAGATTTACATGTTCGGATAATCTTTTTGAGTTCCTTAATGGGTACCTGAGGATATCTGTGGTGTAAGCCTCGCCAGTTAACATGAGTAAGTTCATGAAAGGCGGTAGCTTCCTCCCGGACAGCATAAGTCTGAAGGGTGGATGCTAAGGAGTCAGCAAGGGCATTAGCTTTAGATAGGATGCCAGGAAGACATTGGTGTCCCTGAAGGTGTTGTAGGAATATAGGTTTGGTGCTTAGTTTTAATAGGTTCCTTGCTTGAATCATTAAAGGAGTAATGGGATTATCATCAAGTTTAATATAAGACCAGGGAAGATTGGGGAGTAGGTTAGCAACATAGAGGCTATCAGTAAATAAGTTGAATGCCTCTTATATTTCACTGAGGGCTAGGATGATAGCATAGAACTCCTTGACTTGCGCTGAACCTTGTATCTCATGGATGATTGTGTTGGGATTCTCACTGCCCTGCGTGAAAGGTGGAAAAATGACTATTGCTGCTCCTCCTTTTCCTCCATCTGAGAAAACGGTGGGATAGGAGGGGTTAGCTTCCAGTAAAAACTGTCTGGGTGGTGCCCAATCCAATTGTGAAAAAGAGCTCATCCATTTATAGGGGCCATAGTGGCAATCGACCCGTCCAAAGAATCCCTCCATGGCGATTGCAATGCGGTTGTTTTTTTGTAGCCAGGTGAAATCAGGTAGCCAAAAAGGGACAATAAGTGCATGTGACTGATGGCCAAAAAGGCGGAGAGATAGGTCTCTGCCTTTCATAATGCAATCTGCAAGTTGATCTAAACTGGCATAGACCCGGGGTATTCCCCCAACTGCCAAGTGAATCCAATGGATGGGTTCCCCTTCTTGCGCCAGGAGGCCCGTGAGAAGGGATTTTCCCCTGAAGATGTAGAGGGTTAGAGGCAAGGAAGGGTTATATCTCCTCAAACAGGAATGGTCAATGGCCTGTTGAACTTTAAGGAGAACATTCATATGAATGGGCACCAAAATGATTGTTGTGGATAGGTTTGGTCCTCTGAGTAGATCGAACAGGGGGGTGAGCTCCTCTGTGCTAATGGAGATCCAGGGCCTCATCCAGTTAATCTTCCCAAGAAGCTTCTGTAACTGGGGTAAGGAATAACTTTCCTGTATTTGGAGCTGGGGCCTAACAGGAGAAACCACATCCAGCTCCAGGATGGATCCTAAGACCCTGAATGGGGGGAGCCGTCGAACTTTCTCGGGTGCAATCTGGAATCCATGCTCAGTAAGTAATTGCAGACAGGACTCAAAAAATTGATCTAACTGGTCACTTTGTGTCGCCCCAAGGATAATATCATCCATATAGACATAAAGTAGATGATTCTTTTACTTAAGGGGGGCAAGGATCCTGGACATGAAATATTGGCATATGGGAGGACTATTGGTCATCCCTTGGGGTAAGACTGTTCACTCAAACCTTTGATCAGGGCCTTCAAAATTAAGGGATGGAATAGAGAAGGCAAACTTCTCAGAGTCTTCGGGGCTTAAGGGAATAGAAAAGAAACAGTCCTTGATGTCAATAACTATGAGGTGATAATGCTTAGGTATGGCTGGAATCCAAGGAAGCCCCCTCTGAGGGATGCCAAAGGGTAACATCCTTTCATTTATTTTTCTCAGGTCATGTAGGAGCCGCCATTTCCCATTAGCCCTTTGGATAACAAAAACTGGGGAGTTCCATGGACTGATAGACGGTTTAAGATGACCTGCCTTTAACTGCTGTTGCATGAGCAGGTGGAGTTGCTGCAGTTTGTGTTGAGGGAGTGGCCACTGCTCTACCCAAACAGGGGGTCCTGGGAGCCATTTGATTTTCAGAGGCTCCGGGTGAGCAGTGGCCTTTAGGATTGGGGGTGCGGCCAGACAGAAAAGCTGGGTTCCCCTCTCCTTATTGCTTCCAAGGAAGGGTCATCTCTGCAGTTAGGATGACAGGTTTGTTCCTCCTTAAACTGTTGTTGATATTCTTCCCCTTCTAACAGATCCTCATAAAGGCTTTATGGTTGGTAGTAATATAGGCCTCTGCCTCACCTACTATATCCTGCCTAAGGAGATTGGCGGTTAATCCTGAGGCCACCAGGGGGCGGGCTTCCCCACCATTACCATCCGGGTCCTTCCAGGGGAGCCAGTCAGCTGTCTGAAAAGACTGTTAGCCCACCGACTCCTAATAGAGGAGGGCTGGGCAAAAGTCTCCACTGGGGAGGGATCTCTTCCTTCCTTAGAACTGTCTGATCTGCCCCAGTATCAGTTAGACATTTAAAGTCCTTTTCCCCATCCGAGAACACCACGAGAAAGGAAGGATTAGCCTCAGGTAAAAACAATCTTGGTGTAAAAAATAACAAATTTTACATATACCCTATTGATAACAGGTCCTATAATAGAATATTAAATGATAGAAATAAATCCCCAATAAAATTTACTCTTTATAATTACTATTACAGACAAGTTTAGTTTGGAGAATAGCAGCTTGATAAGTTCCCTGCTTTAAAACTTGTATACCTGGAAAATATGAACACATTTAATATACAAAGAGTGACCGTTTCACAATTACCTTAACACTTTTATATTACCCAATTTAGTTTTTAAAGAAAAATTTAGACTCTAACGTAGTATAATACTCTAACAGTTGTTTGACCATAATTGTATAAACCTCAGTTTTCAAGACTAATTGTCCTAAAGAGTGAAACTTAACAGATATAATGTTAAGAGTAAATTAATGTCTGTAAGAAATCCTTGTCAATTTAACATATAAATTAAACTTTGGTTTGTACCAGTACACTAGCATTTGACTTTAAGAAGAATCTTAAATGGCTTTAACTGATTGTCTCACATACTTGTAACCAACTTAGTTACATGCAAACTTATTGAAATTTGCCCTTCACTTACACACAGAGTTTCTTAGCACTTACTTAGACCCTCATGTATTTCATCATATAAACACTTTCTTATCCAGAAAGATTGTGTTCTTCACTAAATATAGTTCCATTTCTAGAGCCCATATATGTTAAATTTAATTTACTTATTTTGAAAAAAAACAAGATATCAGACAAGTGTCCTGAACAGTATTTGCCATCTCTTTCCTGTTGAAGAAAAGTCCTAGAAACAATTGATATTAGACATTGTTTAACATCAATATTTTATTAGTCTGACCATTTAGAGACTTGCGAGTTATTTCTAAAGACATTTCACTTTGATTAGTTTACACAATTTAAATTGAACCTTTTCAAATCACGTGAATTAAAAATATTTGGATCCATTTTTAAATTTTAATTTTAGGAGTGCTCAGTTTTGATACAGACAAAACATGACATCAGACAGCATGACATACAAATAACACAAAATCAATCAAAGGCCTTGTAACTTTATAGGTGAATCTCCATTGCAAGTAACAGATGTTCAAAAATAACTGTAGAGTTGGATAAAAATAGAACTGATCAAAAAGAAGTCATGAGCTCAAAAATACAGTATTAAAGAAAAACAAAACAAAACAAGAATCCTGGAAAATGAGTTAGTTCTGTGTAGCAGTCCAGGAGTTTAAGTCTCAGGTTGCTCCCCCGCTGAGCCTGCTGCAGTTTACATTCCAATGCAGGCTTCAGCAAGGCCAGGCAGGGGCAGGGAGTGACCCTGTGCTCAAGATAAGTTTTGTATCCAGATAGGGTGGAGGAGGGACTGAAGAAGCCCAGAAAGGGTGAGAAGAGGGAGTGGACTTGGGGGAGGACGGCTTCAAGGACACGGGTGTTCCCTCCCTAGGTGGCCATGGAGCTGCGTCAAGGGGATCAAGAGGGGGGCCTGTTTCTGTCTCTTGTGATAGTTCCTCTTGACCCTTGCGTGGGAGGACCTCAGAACGGTCCTTTGGAGAGCCAGCGCCTTTGGGGAGGCCCCTATCTTTATCTGGGTTGTGGGTAGGACGCGGTGGGAAACAGCTTTTAAGAGCTGCGATAGTGGGGAAAGCCCCGAGAGGGGGGATATCTCCTTTATTGACTTGAGCCTTACGGAGAAGTTGCTCAATTCTGTCCCAGGTTTCCCAAACAGGTTGGCCTCTGGCAGCCAGGGGACTGTTTTGATAAGGGCTTTCCAGGTTTGGAACGCCTGGCTATCCGAGAGCTCTAATCCTCTGCTTCTGAGGAGAACCCGAAGGGAGTCAAGGGAGGGGTCTTGCTTGGAATTGGACTGTCCCATATCTTACGGGAGTATACTCACCTGCGGTCCGATTGGCCTGTCGGCGGTTTCGTTTCCTCACACGGGGCACCAGTTGTTGCTCCCTGTTGAGCAACAAGGTCCGATGTATCTCCTTAGGGCCCACCCAAAGGAGAATATGGGGCTGAGCAGGATGATGAGTGTCTGCGGCTAAGGAACCACACCAGAGCCGGGAGGTCTGTCAGCGCACGTGGCGAAGCAGGAACTCGTTTATTGAGGAGGTTACACAGGTTTTATGTAGGATGGGGGCTAGGTGGGAGCTAATTAGCTTAAAAATTAACAAGGCCCGGGGGATTCATGCAGGGGAGAGTTCCATAGGACTATATGGCAAGCACGAGTTGATCCCGTTTGCAGAACTGCTACTAACCAATCCCTGACAGTAGGGGGTGGAGATAAGCAGGCCAACCAGGGAGTTACACACAACTGGTTGCTGGGTAAGAACATACCTCCCAGGTCTCAGGGGAGGGCGGCAGTGCAAGGAAGTCCGAGTAAACTGTTGGTGAGTCAGGCAGTGTCACGAATGAGGAGGGGGTCGCCATGAGGGTGCAGGTGCCATTATAGGGTGTGTCCCCTATATGTAGCCTGAGCAGAATTTGTCACTATATCTTTAAATATCCTTAGATTTTTTAACTTTTGATTTCATGGGATACCCCTGCCTATAAACACTGGGGATCACTTCTATCATCTCCATCACCATTACCATTGGTTATATGGAAGGATTCCTTGACAAATGAATGGAACGTTCCTCATCCTCTTCTAACCCAAGGTTGAGGTTTTGCTTGTGTCTTTCCAGAATCAGCAACATTGCCCATCTAGGTGCCAGCAAGAAATGTCAGACCAGCCACAACAAAAGCAGATGACACCACCAACAAGGCAGATGGCACAGTTGAAGATTGAGGATGAAGATGCTCAGTCCACACCAGGACCAGTAGGATGAATGAGATGCCCAAGCTCCAGAAGACATCATGCCATAACATGGGGACATATGAAGAATCTGATGCATCAAGTGGAGCAGATGTCACCAGAGGCCAATCCAGATCCAGGGACATTATTCCTATTAATGTGTGCTATAACCACTGCTAATTCCAATGCTCATGCCTCTGTCCTATCATCTTCTATTTGACCAGTCATACTCATTATAATACTTGGGATTGTTTGGCAGAAATTATTAATTCCTCTGAAATTTGTATCCATCAAGATACACATATGAACATGGTACTAGGATCTTGTCTTTTACCTGTTTGTCATCCTGTCCTAAAGAAAAAGAATACGACAATGTTTTCAGCCTTCAACAAGATTATTTCCTATAAAGACTGCTATAATTGGGGTATGCCTTCAATTAAAAAGCTCTCTAATGCTATGGAATTCCTGACTCCCATTGTGGCCTTTAATCAAACAGTTACATGTACTGAAATTCAAAATTGTAGTGGGAAATGTAGGGATGTAGGAAGTCCTTCTTTAATTGTAGTTCTACTGAACCAATTAGTTATGCACATGTTCCTTTGCCTTCTGACTGGTTCTTTTCCTGTGGAGCTTACCCATTTAATTATATTGCAGCTAATATGTCACACAGTACTATGTTGTGGTCTTAGCAGACTTACTGTACTACTACCCTCAATTCGTGATCTTTTAGGATGCCATCCCTCTCAGAGAATCAATTAGTGAGTCATTCCTCTTGAAGAAGGTGGTGATGAATCTGTAACTTTGTTATCTAACGTAGAGTATGATGCCTTCACATTTTCTTTAGTAGGAATTCCAGCAACGGCTGTAGGGGCATATAAAGGAGTCATGAAATTAGCCTGTGACATCATAAAAAATATTAATCATTCCTCTATGGCTATTGCAATGCTCAACGAGAACAAAGGCAGCAGCATCAAGCTATCCTTGATAATAGAGTTGTCCTTCATTATTTGTTGCTGTTACACCATAAGGGCTGTAAGGAACTTAATAATATGTGTCTTTTAACTTAACTGATCATGGTAATTCTATTCCCAAAGAGCTAAGTCATTTAAAGGATATTGTTAATAACATTTGTCAAGAACCTGGAAATATAGACTTGCTAGACTGACTGACTTCTTGGTTACCAGACTTGTCTTGGTTAAAGCAACTTTTTGTAACTGCACTCATACTTATAATTGTCATACTCTTATGCATAAACAATGTGGGTTTCATTGTATATTCGATGTTCTTTCTAAGTGATTAGCTTACCACGCCAAATCACAAGTATTTGTAAAGACCCTGCTTCTTCAATTAGTAAAGAAGGGGGAAATTTAGGGAACATTCCTCAGGATTATTTGATAGCAGTCACTGACATCATGGTTTAAATAAACCTAACAGTCTGGATGGAGAAACTGAGGAAATGATAAAGACTCACCATGGATTGAAGTCCTTTGCAGTTACTGAGGCTGAGCTATGAGCTGAGGGAAAGCCTCCCTCAGCAGGCATCACAGCAAGCTGTGGAGTGAGCTCACCCACTCTGCCTCACCTCATGCTGTGTGCTGGAGCTCACCTTCCCCCAGTCCTTTGTCTCAGACTTGTTGTGAGACAGAATCACTTAGGGATACTTGGTTTGTTTACATCAGGACTATGTATACCTTACCTATAGGTTGGTTCTGCTATGTTTTAACAAGCATCTTAACCTGATTGGATAATGTGCTTATATATGTCTTGTACAATCAAAAGAAAAATGAGATCTTTGCCTTTCGAGCCTGGTCTCTGATGTCTGTGTTCACTGGGAGACATCGCCATCCTCACCCCCAGTGGGACTTTCTTTTCAAATAACTGCATCCTCCTTTATAAAATGTTTGCAGCTGGGCTGGGTCTGGTTCTATGCAAAGCCATCAGCAAATAGGGAAGCAAATTGCCTGGACTGGGAGTTCTGAGTTTAGCCTCTAAAACTAAAAAAAGCCTGAGTAATAGTGAGAGAAAACTGTGCCCTATTAATTTCTCATAATGTTGCTGTCTTACCATTTAAAAACATAAAATTAGATTTATATTTGTAAAATAGATCAGCTTTTCCAGGCCTGAGGCCTTGGTGAGGATTTTGCAGCTTCATGTTGCCCTCTTGTGGTCAAGAAGTGTGACATCTTAGCACAGAATCAAGTGAGAGGAATCTGAAGGTGAGGCCCCTCTGTGTCCACAGGATCCTGTGCCCTCTGCTCACCACACTGATATTCTACAGCTCCAAGAGGACAGCCTCCTTCTCCATTACCAAGTCCAGAAAAACAGCAGGACAAAAGAGGGCTGAAATGAATGAACTATTATAAAGACTCAATTATTTTACTAGATGTTTTAAGTCGGGGCTTCTCGTTTCTTTGCCTGAGCTCAGTGTAAAGTGAATACACACCTTCCCCTCCCCACAGCTATTGGAGGTGTTTGAAGCTTATCTTGTGAACTTTGTCTTTTAATTAACAAATACCGCAACTTGTGCCTTTCATCCTGTATGTGTGAACTAAACATGACACTTCTTCCGTGAGAGAAGAGGTCACTCCAGAGCAATGTGCCATGAGATCAAGTGGCTTCCCGGGGCCCAGGCTCACACCACCTAGTGTGCACAGCTGTACCCATTCTCACTTGTGAAGAGCAATGAAGAAACCTGCCCCTAATGGCAGCATGAGCCATAAGTCCAGAGTCTGCAGCAGCATCCAGAGTCCTCCAAATGCCTGGTGTCCCCTGCACTCTCCAGCTCAGGAGCATGATCTAGGCACCGTGCTGACACCTTTCCATGCAGGGTCAGAGAGTTCTCTGAGCAGCTGTTGGATCTGAAAGTGACCTTGAAGCAGTGGTGCTCACTGCTGCCCTCTGCCCGTCAGGGTGACACACTGCACAATCCCCACAAGGTCCCCCTAGAAGCCTTCCCTCTTTTTGAGGTCCTTCCTATGCTCCTGAGCCAAGCTGCAGAGCTGCCTCAGCATCTCAGGGTGTTGGCAAGCCCAACCCTTGCCTGTCCTTTGTGTTCATCCTACATGTAGGAGCAGGCTCGCACACAACATGTGTGTGCCTGGGATGGGCTTGGTCCATCCTACGGGATTCCGAGTGCTCTGCCCTCGTGGGAGACACACCCTGACAGCCCAGGGCAGACAGCGCCACACACAGGCTGCTCTGTGCACTGCAGCAGCCTGCTGCCTGGGACTGAGAGGGTCTCAGCCGCAAGCCTATGATGCTGCTCCAACCCCTTTGCCTCATTCCCCAACTCCCGCACTCCACCTGGTGACAGATACGGAAAATTCACAGACCGAAGGACTTTGAAACACCAAGTTGCCATACTACAAACCAGCCCCTATTGACATATCTTTATTCATGGGATTAGATTCTGTATTTTTTAAAATTTTGACTTTTTTATATAGAAACGTCTTTGCATAAATTTTAAGTTTTTAAATATATCATTAATATGCATTTCATGGAAATACCCACATTGGGGATCTCCTTAAGCCTGCCCTCAAGCCAGATGCCTCCCTGGTCTCAGGCTTGTGGAAGCACGTACCAGGATGCCTGGAGCACGGGTCTCCATGAAGAGGGGACTGGACCAGCTGCCTCCACAGGGAAGAGGCAGGGCTTCCAGCTCCCCAGGGGAGATTCTGATGTCGAAGCCCTCAACCCAGACTCCTCGGCAGAGAGCTCCAGGGCTCTGAGCAGGGCCAGAACGACAGGGAACAGAGGGAAGGGGAAGTTGCACCTGACTCTGCAGGAGGAGGCCGAGGTCCTGAGAGGGGAGAGAACTCAGCACACTGGAAGGTCAGGCAGAGGCCCAGGCAGAAGCTCCAGGGACAGTGGCCTGCTAAGAAACCCCCAGGCAGCAGCAGGGGTCAGGGCTGACCACTGCCACCTCCTGCAGAGCTCACCAGCATCCGAGTTCTGAAACTGAGCTCAGGGGTGAGGCCTGCTTAGCATGTGGGAGACTCTGGGTTTCATTCCCAGCTCCACAAAAAAAGAAAAATAAAATCCCGTGGCCACCTGCACCCAGATCAGTCTTCTCTGGCCCTCTGGCCCAGGTCCAGTCATCAGGAGTCTTCAGAGGTCTCCACTGGCTTCTGAACCCAGAGACCACGGTGGGAACTGCAGATGTGGACCTCGGAACAGGACGATGAGCTTCCAAGGGAAATGGGAAACCCTCCAAGAGTCCTCACAGGGAAGCCATAAAGTTCGCTGTGGGGGTTTTGTCTTGTGGTTGGTTGATTGGCTGTAGTTTTGGGAATTGAACCCGGGGCTCTCTACCACGAGCTTCCTTCCCAGTCCTTCCTTCCTTCCATCTTTATTCATTTATTTATTTGTTTTTATTTTGAGACAGGATCTCACTAAGTTCCCTGGCTGGTCTTGAACCTGTGATCCTTCCATCTCAGCCTCCTGAGTAGCAGGGATTATAGGTGTGCACATCCTAGCCTGGCTGCTTTTTGTTTTGTTTTGTTTCTCTGTTTGTTAAGATGACTCTGGTGACTTTGTGAAGGACAATGAGGGAGAAACCTGTTGATGACCCACTGCTCTCTGTCAGTTTGTTTCCATGAAACTGGATCCATCAACAAAAAGTAGTGCTTACTAGGAATGTGTTGCATGCCCAGGGACCGCACCACACAATTCACATCTGCCATTTTAATTACCCCTCAGGAATCCCATATTTCAGAAGAGAAACTGAGGCTTGGGGAAAGTTACCTAATGTCACGCACAATGCTGAAGACGCACAGTCAGGATCCTAATCCTCTCTGGGTGGATGTGGCACCCACCACGTCGTGCCTTCTCCAGCTGGGAAGAAACCTGCTGGCCAGAGGAGGCCACCGGGCAGCCTCCAGGAAAGCTAGGGCCTGGTTTATGGCACCGAGAGGCTGTGAGCCTGCCAGTCTGTGGTGGGAATCCACAGGTGGATTCACCACGACTGAGGCCCGGGAGGCCAGCCTGGGCGGCCACTGCGTGGCTTGTCCAGCTGATTCCCCGGCTGCACACCAGCCTCTGCAGCTGGTGCTCTCTGTGCACACCCTCCACCTTCCCAGGAAGGGTCACGTGAACTGTGTTCTCACATTTGCTCTGCTATTTATAATGTTACCCAGCTCACCACCTCGCCGCTGCTCTGCAATATCCAAGAGAGAAGTTCTTCAACTTTTCTACCAGGAAAAACCTTCACTGGGGAACTGGAATTTTCCTCCTAGGGATAGGTATGCAACCAAGACCATGTTTTGTTTTTATTGCTTCCAAGAAACTCAGATAAAGGTTCTACACTGCATTCCAAAACTTTTTTTTAATTTTAGATGAGGTTTGCTGAAGTACAAGTTACATTACAAAGGGTCACAATCTTTAGTAAATATTTCTACGAGTTTGCCAAAAGCACAGACAAGAATCCCACAGCCAGATTCGGACAGACCCAGCTCCCTCGGAAGCTCCCTGGGGCCCTGGAAAATCAACCGGGCCTCACCCCCGCCCCTGGCAACCACTGATTTCTTTCCTGACCCTGCAGCTTGCCTCTTCCTGGATGCCCTACCAGGGGGCATCTGAGCCTGGCTCTCTGTCCACTCAGCCCTGTGCACTGAGAGCGTGCTGTGTTGTGTCCTCTCAGGAGTTCACTCTCCATCACTGCTGAGTCTCCACTCTCAGACAAACCAGTGTCCTCATCTAGCTGCTGGGACCAAGAGATTCATCCTTGTCCCTGATGCTAGTCCAATAATGAGGACAATGTGTTAAGAGAAAGAAAAGGGATTTTGTTGTTTTGCTAGCAAAAGAGAAACACAGGGACTCCTGTCCCAGAGGCTGAATTCTCACCATCAGGGGAGCCAAGGGCTTTTAAAGAGGGCAGTCAAAGGCCACACTCCAGCTGTGACCTGTCAGGGTTATGATTCACGTGTAGCCTTGAGAAGCCCCATGTCTTAGGTCTTCCGGCACCATGACAAAGTCTGAGTTACTCCGTGCTCGGGTGTGTGTGCTCAAGGACAGATAACCTGGCCTAGAACGGGAAGAAGGGCATTTGCTTCTTCCCCAGGGTTAGTGAGGAGGAGAGGAAAAAGAAAGGGGAAGAACCCCGTCAGCTCCGACATGAACCACAGTAGCAGAGCAGCAGGCGCTGCCTTCAAAGCCTGAAGCAGACCCTGTCGTTACCAGTTCAAGGTCCTTGCCTGTTTCCAACTTGGGATTTCATATTTCCTTTTCCATATTTCTTTCATGGTTCATTACATTCGTACATGACGGTAGAATGTTGTTGAATCTTTGTCCGTGCACACAGTGTGACCATAGGATCCAGCCAGCGCCACTCCGCAGTACTCCCCCTCCCTCTCCTCTTCCCACCCCCTCCCCAGGCCCCTCGTCTAGTCTATTGATCTCCCTTCAATTTTCATGAGACCCCCTCCACCTTTCTTTTCCTTTTCCCTCTCTAGCTTCCACATGGGAGAGAAAACTCAGGACCCTTGCATTTCATCCCATTGGTGCTGGCACCGACTTTCTTAATAAGATGCCGATCCCTTCCTACTGCCATTATTTCCTGATGCTCAAGAAATAAAACCAAGAATCAGTAAGTGAATTGCCCTCACATTAAAAGCTTCTGCACAGCAAAGGAAACAAGTGTGAAGACAGAGCCTACGGAATGGCAGAAGATCTTTGCCAGCTGCTTCTCTGACAGGGGATCAATGTCCAAAATATACAAAGAACTCAAGAAACTTGACCTCAAACAAATAAAATTCAATCAATAAATGGGCAAAAGTACTAAACCGACATTTCTCAAAAGATGAAGCACAAGTGACCAAAGAACATATGAAATAATGTTCAACATTCTTAGCAACTGGGGAAATGCAAATCAAAATCACATTAAAATTTCATCTCACTTTAGAGAATGGAATTACCAAGAATACAAGCAGCAATAAGTGTTGGCGAGGATGTGGGGAAAAGGTACACTCATACATTGCTGGTGGGACTGCAAAATGGTGCGACCACTCTGGAAAGCAGGATGGAGATTCCCCAAGAAACCAGGAATGGAACCACCATCTTTCATATATTTGTCAGCTATTTGCAGTTCTTCTTTTGAGAAGTGTCATTTAATGCATTTGCCCATTCGCTAATTGGGTCATCCTTTGTCATTCAGTTTATTTCTTTGTATGTTCTGCATAGCAATCCTCTGTCAGAAGAGTGTCTAGCAAGGGTTGTCTCCCATCCTGTACGTTCTCCTCACATTCCTCACTGCTTTCTGTGATGTGCAGAAGCAGCTTTTTAGTTAGTGCTCCTATCATAGAAACAGACACATGGACCCATGAAACAGAATAGAGGACACACAGACCATCTAGAAGGCACAGATAGAGTCGTCAGATCCTTGACAAAGAGTTCAAAAACATACACTGAAGAAACGACAGCCCTTTTAATAAATAGTGCTGGGAAAACTGGTTATTGTATGTGTGGAAGAATGAGTCCAGGCCCTTATCTCCCACCCTGCACAAAAATCAACCTAAAATGGATCAAAGAAGCCACGTGCCCTTGTGTTTCCCACCAGTGCTGTGCAGGGCCCCTGCACCCAACCCCCATCTTGCTTATCATTGACTGTTGAATTCTGCACACAATTCCTTTCTTGCATTTGTGTTTTGTGGGGATTTTCTCCCAGAGTGTGACTTGTATGACTTCTCTCTTCTTTTTTATTTCATTTCTGTTTGTTGTTGTTGTTGTTGTTTGGTATCAGGGATTGACCCCAGGGGTGCTTAACCACTGAGCCACATTCCCAGCCCTTCTTGTTTTTTGTTTAGAGACAGGGTCTTGTTGAGCTGCCTTGACCTGCAATCCTCCTGCTTCAGCCTCCTGAGCTGCTGGGATTACAGGCCTGACTCTTCGTGTTCTTAACTGTGTCTTTCAAAATGCAGAAGTTTAATTTTGGTGGAGTCCAATTTGCCTTTATTCCTTTTCCTTTTGGGATCATGCCACACTTGTATTGATCCTTACGATTAGCATTGTTGTTTTATCTCACTTTAGTTTGTCTCTTTACACTTGTATTTTTTCAATTTCATCATGCATTTTTAATTAAATTCAAATATTTCAGGGAAAAGAGGCACAGAGGTCAGTTGGCTCTCTGCATCTGATTGTTCCACGTATGCAGATGCAATCAGCTTCAGATCAAAAATAGTCAAAGCACCTGCCTCTGTCCTGATCGTGTACACAATTCTTCCTTGTCCTTGTCCCCAAGACCTTCCAGCCTCACCCCTCTGCAGGGCACTGACAGTCCCTGGTGTCATGAGTAATGGGAGGTGGTTTGGGGTGTACAGGAGGATGTGCACTGGTGCATGCGAATTCCACGCCATTTTGCATAAGAAACGAGCACCTGCAGATGTGGACTCCACAGGGTCCTGGGTACTGAGCAGGACTGCAAAAGTTCTGACACAGGCACAGATTCCCAAGGCATCCTGTCCTGCTCAGAAAAGAAACCATCTCTTGTGCACTGATTGCCCAATATCAGACTTCCTTAGTTTACAAGGCTGCGCATATTACAGGATTTTAAAGAATACCCAAACTGGGGATCACAAAGAACAAGTGATTTCTCCACAATCACACGAGAAAGAATTCTATGGTGGGGGTTCCAGGGGCAGATCCTGTACCATTATCCCCACGTCAAATTCCACAGCCACCCCCTAAAGCTATTTAGACCACCTGAATTAAAGCATGGCGTCATTGGTGGGTGAGATATTCTGTCATCTATGAATTGTTGCCTATTGTTATCATCAGAAAATCTCTTAAAATAGGCGATTCCTTCTATGGACTTCTATGGACTGAATCATGCCAACCCCAAGGGGGAAGGAAGAGAACTGCAGAAGGATATAGGGGAAAGTTTGTGGTATAACTTTTAAAGCAAACCCCCAAGTCATTTTCATTCATAAATCGATAATATTCTGCAGAAAATATATACATGCTTAAAAATAACTGGTCAAAAACAGTGAGGTAGATACGTGTATGTATATTTTATCAACAAGTATCATGGCAAATTATACCAAGATGCCAAGTGCTTTTACAGGTGTAATAAGTTCGTAGGTTTGAGGGGTGTTATTTTACTTTTCCACCCAACTTCTCTGGGTGGCGATTGGACATCACACTTTTAAGATGACCACGTGCTGTTCTGGCCTCCGCCCACCCTAGCGGCCCTTCGGCCTGTGTAGGCGCGTGGCTTGGATAACACCGCCATCTGCCGCAGCGCTTGGCACTGCACCTGTCTTCCCAGCCAGCCCACCAGGCATTTGGAAGCGACGTCAGATGATTTCTTTTTTGGGGTTCTTTGATTTTTTATTCGTTCTTTGTCGTCACCCATTACAGTAGTGTATTCTGACATACCACACACACGTGGAGTATGACTTTCCCCTCTTGTGGTCGCACACGACGTGGAGTCACACGGGTGGCCTGTTCCTATGTGAGCGTAGGAAAGTGATTCAGCCCCTGTCCTCCCAATCCCCAGCCCTTCCCCTTCCCCCACGTCCCCTCTGAGATGGTTTCTTTTTAACTTTTCTAACAATTAGTGTTTACAGAAACGCTCAACATCCACTAACACACACAAATAGTATAATTAACCCCAAGTTTCACAAATCAACTCTTCCCAAACTTGTTTCACCTACCTCTCAAGCTCCCCTCGGAAGCCTGTCCCCCCAACACACACAGGTCTTTCTAAGCCAATTATTAACACTTTGCTAAGTTAGAGGACTGTTTAAAATAATCACCATGCCATTATGACATGTACAGATTTCACAGTAATCCCCTAATAGCTAATAAAATCTAATTTTTCATTCCAACTTCCTGATGTCTCCTAAGGATGTTTTTATAGTAAGTTTGCTTAAATCAAGGCCTGAGTTCAAATACACATGTGCTTAAGTTTTACCAAAATAAGTATATTTAAGAAAAAAATGTTTCTAGGACTCAGAAACAAACCATGTCACAGGAGCAGGATCAT
Organism: Sciurus carolinensis; assembly: GCF_902686445.1. Classification (NCBI taxonomy): domain Eukaryota; kingdom Metazoa; phylum Chordata; class Mammalia; order Rodentia; family Sciuridae; genus Sciurus; species Sciurus carolinensis. Next base: position 1,742,156 of record NC_062225.1, read on the forward strand.
TGAATCCAAATCAAAGAACATGATGGCACAGGGTTCATGCCTTTAATGCCAGTGGCTGGGGAGGCTGAGGCAGGAGGATCACGAGCTCAGAGTCAGCCTCAGTAATTTAGCGAGGCTCTAAGTAACTCAATGAGACCCTGTCTCTAAATAAACTAGTAAAAAGGGCTGGGAATGTGACTCAGTAGTTAAGCACCCTGGCTACCAAAAAATAAAATAAAGACCAAAATGAAGAAAGGAGTCATGACCAACCCTGTTTAAAAGGGTTTGAAAACCTCAATAGGAAACTCTAAGAGAAAATATGAGGACAGTGTCTTTAGTCATTTCATCCAGCTGCACAAAGCTGAAATCTAATGAGCAAGAGGAAGCTTTTTTCTCGCACAACGTGGAGTCAGGTGGGGGGTTCAGAGCTCAGGCAGCTGCCCTGGACCCAGGCTCCGTCTCCCTCCTGCCCGTCCACCCCATTTTGGGACTTTCATCCCAGTTGTGATGAGATGTCTCCTCTACCCACTTCCATACAGAAAAGGCAGAGAGAAGACAAAGGAGGAACGAGCCGTGGTGGCCTCTAAGAGCAGGATTCCTCCAGGAGTTCACGGCAGACTTCAGATGAGGCCATTCGCCCTGACCGCTAGGAAGTGGGATTCTGTTGCCCTTCACAAAATTGAGGTCCTACTATTGAGGAGTCAGAGGGAGAGAGAAACAAGAGGAGCCCCCAGGAAGCAAGAGAAAAGTGAGCAGGTCAGGGAGATGTGGGGAGATCTCATGAGCAGGCCATTCTCAACAGGAGCCCCAGGGGCTGGTGGACGTGAGCAAAGTGACACAGCAAAGTGAGGAGAGTCTGTAGGACTCAAGACGCCCTCAGCCTGCCACCCAGAGCCCCCTTCTACCCAGGCACGGCCGGGAGACACCCAGGTCTCTCCACCTGCAAGACATTCAGCCATGGCCACCACAGAGGAGCTCAGCAGGAGTGAGGTGCAGTCACCTTGCATGAACTTGGCCAGCAAGGCCAACCAGCAGTGACATCACACACATTTCTCTGGCCCCCGCTCCTAACCCCGAATTCTAATTTTATTAAAATTAAGAAATGTTATAACTTGCAATATTTTTGAAATGGCAAAATCACTTTATACATGGAATTGTGCATTTGCATGCTGGCTGCTCAGCACAGCGCCTCTGAGATCGCCCACGTTGCTGTGTGTAGCTCCAGTCTTGTTGATTTTTAATCCTGAGTGACACTTCATACTATGCCTGGGCCACCATTTCTTGTGCAGCCTACTGTTGGATGTTTTAGCTGCTTCCACGTCTTTGTTATACGAGTAAAACTGCTGTGCACAATGGTGTGTGTGGTTTTGTGTGGACATGAGTTTTCACTCCTCTGGGATGAGTTGTGTGTCTCTGGGCTCTAGCTGTGCCCTACACATTTTGATAGGTGCATTTTCAGTCTTATTACTTTCAATATGCAATTTCTCCTTTTTGTGAAACTTCCCATAGATCATTTAAATGTCTGCAGTTTCGTTTCCAGGGCTGGGGATTCTTCCAAATGTTTCTGCACGTTTGATTTCTAGTTTTGTTATGGGGTGCAACTTAAGAACAGACCGATCACCACTGAGAAGTCCAAATTTGAGAGTTTTTATTAAGCTGGCCAACTGACTGTCTCACACAATGCCCCAAAAAATGACTATTGGGAGAACAGCCCCGACCACAGGGTTGTAGGGGTTCTTATACCAAAAATCACATTAATCATAAGTGTCTGTTGCTATGATTCAAAATTACAAACTAACATCATGAGATCATCGACAGAGGGGGAAGTGGGTCCAAATGACCCTTACCTAGGTACAAACTAAAGAATGGTTGCTAACATCCACACAATCACTGTTCACATGGTACATTGTTTAGGAGCAATAGGGATCAAAAGAGAGCAATTCTTTACTACATAGGAGTTGCCATTGTTTATTATTAAACATGTCACACCACGTAACTGATGATGGGCACAGAGGCGGGGTGTTCCCATGGGAGAAGCTTCTTTCCTACATAACATGGAGTCTCAGAGCAAAATGGAGTCTGTTTAGTCATTTCCCTTAGAGTCTGGCCTAGAACATTCTCATGGAGTCAGATCTGTCAGCTCATCACATTCCCCACTGGTTTTATGTACATAATCAAATCATCGATTCATTAGTAGTGTATAGGTGATTGTAGTGAGTGTGCAACACCATTAGCTTAACAGACTGGATTCTATCTCTAACATATTTAAGTCCAAATCTATTAGTCTACTTAAAGTTTTGAAATTCTGGTTTCCAGTAATCAGGGCAGTGGTTCCTACAGCTGTGGAGCCGGCTATACCTATTCCCACTTGGAGGGGAATTAGGACAGGGGCCTGTTTAGATCTTAGTCCCATATGTTCTCTCCCTCCCTCCCTATCATAATCGTACACCTGGGGAATGATGTGAACAGTAATACAAAATTCATCCCATTTGGCAATCTCAAAAAGTTGAACGGTTAAGCATGGAGTTATTCCTGACATAGTCCAAGCAAGAGAAAAAACATGTTTAACATTTTTTCAGTCTTATCTTTAGATGGTGGTTGGGGTCTCTGAGGGCTGTCCATTTTTCTGTTGTCTTGACTCAGATGTGATGAGTCCATGTTGTGAGTAAGGTCCCTTCCATTTTAGGGGGCATTAGTCCTTTTTGAAACCATTTGACGTAGACATAGTCTTCTGACTGAAATGGGTGTTGGAAATCAGTGGTTCTTGGGGCTGGTTCTCTCATAAGTTGAACCTGTTGAGAGAGACTTAACAACAGGTTAGAACAGGAGCAGGTTCTTGGTAAGGGTGGAGGAAGGGCTCTGGAAGCATTAACATTTTAATCTCTCAGAGGTCATTTGCCTCCAACTTTCTGGACCAAAACTGGCCCTTATTTTTGTGATTTAACCCAATTTACCTATCTATATTGACTGTCTTTTTAAAATTTTTTATTATTACCCCTCTAATTTTAGGGACTTTTTAACTGCTGTAAGGAAAAAGGACGATGACTGCTCTTGCTGCTTCGAGCTGAGAGGGGGCGATGTGGGGTGGGGCAAGCAGTAAAAAGTTCCTTTCTAGGGGTAAAAGTCTTGTTCTATGAAAGAAACAAAAAACCATGAGTACAAAATAAATAGCATCTGGAAAATGTCAATGAATTTCATGAAGCTGATAGAAATCAATAATCTCTTACCAGGAAGTGGAAGAGCTGAGAGGTTGTTCCCATATAAAGGCCTAACAAAGCCTAACAAGGTTGGAGAGGATAAGGCCTGAATTGTAAGTCTTTAACACTGTTGGAGTTATCAGGAATGTAAGCACAACACTTAGTTAAGTTACTTAATGTCACCAGATTTTTATAAAATATCTTTTTACTGGCATGATCTTTTTGTTTAGTAGAAATCCCTTTATTTTTATTACTTAGGGTTAGAGAATCATACTAGCAAACATTGATTAAGTCTACCTGTACAGGAGGTTAGGATGATCTGTAGGCCTTAAACTGATTAAAAACTTATAACTCTAAAAGTTTCTTTTGATAGTTATCAGGCATTTTTGTCTATGAATATTTTTTGCTACCTCTAGTTTTACTTAAAATGTCCAGGAATGACTGTGTTTTAGTTTTAACTGTTTTTGCTAGGTGTTTAAGATCAAGCTGGTCAAAATGACTTTGTTCTTATCTGCTGTTAAGAGTCAGCTGACTTCCCACAGAGGTCACTCTTGGGGAACCTGAGAGCAGCTTCTTAGCTCTTTTAGTGCCATTCACCTGGTAGGGTCTCCTTGATGAGGTGGCTTCCTTTGGAAGCATTAGGGATGGCTCCCTTTCCCAAGGACCCTCCTCTGCAGCAGGTGCAGTGATTGACTCTTCATCCTCTAGTGGTCTCATCAATCTCCCTGAGCAGAAAGTTGTGTGGTCCAGAGTTGCAAAGCTCCTTAGAGAAGTTCTCTTGTTTCCTGTTTTCAGGCCGACTCTGAGAGCAAGAGTCAAATACTGATTTTTTGGCTCCTTTATTTTAATCTCAATCTTTAAGTTTTGCTCTTAAACATCGAGCAAGTCAGTTTCACCAGTCATACAGTAAGAGTACTGGGTTTTAACTTTAATGTCTATGACTTTATAGTTATTTGACTGATTACCTTAAATTAATTTAGATTGTTCTTGAAGCAGTACCTCTGTAAAACATTAATCAGTCAACAGTTACAGAGTTTACAAGGAAAATACAAAATGGAATTAACAGTAAAAACTTAATTAGTTGTGTAATAGCTATCTTAAATTTTGACTGAGCTATATATTATATGCCCTGTTTGAGATTACAGTAATTTTACTACAAAAAAACAATCTTTTGAATATAACTTTAAGTGAACTGAAGTCTGACTTATTTTGGAGCCACTGTAACATGTAGTAAGGTGGGAGGCAGAACCTTATCTCAGGTAAGGCAGGGCTCTTCATAAATCTTAGGTAAGTGGTCTAGTTCTGAAGCCGATCTTTGTATTTTTTAAAAATATCATTTTATAAAGTTTACATATATTGTTTCCCAAGTCCATATGAATGTTAGTGAACACAGTATGATATTACACCTAAAACATGAATCAAAGAAAGCTGAGAGAGCTTTTAACTTTCCTTTTGTTTAGTAAAGTAAAATGTTTTTCCTGTTTCATGATATTAACTTTTAAACATATCAGGCTCTCCTTATCTTTTAGAAATACATTTACATTTTTATCCCAGTGCAGAAGGTAACATAAGGTTCAGGTCCAGTTACAGAACACTAAATGATATAAATAAATCCCTAATAAAATTTCTTATTCTGATAAGTTTAAAATTACCATTAGGTTGGAGAACACCAGCTTGATAAAATGTTCTTTTAAACCTTTTAAAGACTTGTATACCTGGAAGATATGAACACATTTAATATATAAAAAAGAGTAAAGAAAATTTAGACTTTGTAATGTAGTACAATACTCTAAAATAACAGTTGCTGTTTAACCAGAATTGTACAAACCCCCAATTTTTAAGACTAGTTGTTCTAGAGAATAAAACTTAACAGATACAATGTTAAGAGTAAATTAATGTTTTAAGAATTATTAGTCATTTCAGCATATAGACTGAACTTTTGTTTATATCAGTACATTAATATTTGACCTTAGGAAAAACCTTGAATAGTTTTAACTGTTGTGTTACTTACATACACACATAAACCTTTTAAAATTTGCTCTTAATTAATGTTTTTAATCACTTAATTAGACACTCTTGTTTACTTAGACATATTACAGCCTTATTTTAGCACATAGACTTTTTTATCTAGAAACATTTTTATTAAATATATTTTTATATCTAAAACCTTGTAATGTTTTAATCTGTTGATCCCCTTTTTAACATAAAGTAAATTTAAATCTTTTTTTTTAATTTACCAATTTATGAAAACACCAAAAATGTTTTAAGTATGTTACCCTGTGAAATTTAAGGAGTTAAGAGTACTTGATGTTATATTTAACAGTTAGCATTTTAACTTTTTAAACCAATCAGATGTCTCTAACAAACACATCCATGATCAACCCCATATATGTTAAATCTAATTTAGTTATTTTTTTTAAAAACCAAGATATCAGAGAATTGTATTGAGCCATACCAGTCATTTCTTTCCTGTTGAAGAAAAACTTAGAAACAATGAATATTAGATATTTTATAAAATTAACGTTTTATTTATTTTTGACCACCTAGAAACAAAACTGTTTTAGTAACTTGAAAGCCATATTTTTGTTTACCCATTTTAAAACCTTTTAAATTATGTAAATCAAAAATGTTTGGATCAATTTTTTAAATTTTAATTTAGGAGCTCACATGTCAATTTTGGTACCAAATATATGTAGACATGACAGTACACCAGTGTATATATACATGACATAAAAGAAGGACAAAGACCTTATAGCTTATTTTTTAAAACCCATTAGATTGAGAGTTAACCCTTGTAAACTGGCCTCTGAATGAAACAGAGCATTAAGAAAACTTTATAATTGGATAAAATAGGTCTGATCAAAAATTAACCTAGGCACACCAGATCGAAATTATGAACTCAAAAAGATAGAATTTTAAAGTCTTTTTGGCCTCCATCCTGATGTGGTCCCTCTCATCAGAGATGAAAAGGAATTAATTAATTAATTAAACTCCCTGAAGGAGTTTCCCGAAGAGACAGCAAGGGAACCTGCTTCCATTGGTCTCCTTGGGAGAGCCCCCTCAGGTTGGGGTCTTGTTCTAAACTGGTTTTCCTGGTCTCTTGGATAGCAGCCATTAAAATTTTAGCCTGGCATCTTGGTGGACCAACTCCAATAGTTGGAAGTTCCTATTGGCAGCAGTTTACATTTTAATGTAAGCTTCAGCGAACATGGCTACAACCATTTTTAACCATTTTTTTAACCCAAATTTGACTATCAAACATTTGATCAGGATGTTCAGGTTGCCCAAAGATAATTTGGTGGTCCCCTGAGGGGGCCATCTGACCTCGAAAGTTGGTCATTCTCTCTCACAGAATTTAGAGAGAGAAAAGACATCGCAGCGGGTTCCATAGTCACTGGCTCTCTTCTGGAATTCCTGGAAATTAGTTAACATGCACTGGAGGGGAGTACATGACTGACATGGGGGAGACTGACCCATGCTTACACTTAAAGGCAACAAAAAACCAGAAAAGGACAAACAAACACAGAACAGATAAAACACCAAAGACACAGACAAGTGGCCACTCCAGATTCCAGACCAGAGGGACTGAGCAACGTCTTGCCAGTCCCGGACTCGGGAAGTAATGCTGTGTCCATCCTTCCTCAGAGTCCCCAGATGTGGATCCACCAGAAACAGACTTACCGGTCCCCCAGGGGTGCAGAAACAGGTGACTCTCTCGGAGAATTTAGTTCAGTCCTGGGTCGGGGCTCCACAGACCATGCAGCCTGGGGCTGAGGAACGTCCCTCAGAGGACTTCCCCTAGGAGCAACGCTGTGGCCTCTCCCCTCCGCAGGAGTTTCCAGGTCAGTGGTGAGCCGTGATTGCTCACCAGGCAGCGAGCATCTCGCTGGGGCCTCCAAATGTTATGGGGCGCAACTTAAGAACAGACCGATCACCACTGAGAAGTCCAAATTTGAGAGTCTTTATTAAGCTGGCCAACTGACTGTCTCACACAATGCCTCAAAAAATGGCTATTGGGAGAACAGCCCCTGACCACAGGGTTGTAGGGGTTCTTATACCAAAAATCACATTAATCATAAGTGTCTGTTGCTATGATTCAAAATTACACATTAACATCATGAGATCATCGACAGAGGGGGAAGTGGGTCCAAATGACCCTTACCTAGGTACAAACTAAAGAATGGTTGCTAACATCCACACAATCACTGTTCACATGGTACATTGTTTAGGAGCAATAGGATCAAAAGAGAGCAATTCTTTACTACATAGGAGTTGCCATTGTTTATTATTAAACATGTCACACCACGTAACTGATGATGGGCACAGAGGCGGGGTGTTCCCATGAGAGAAGCTTCTTTCCTACATAACATGGAGTCTCAGAGCAAAATGGAGTCTGTTTAGTCATTTCCCTTAGAGTCTGGCCTATAACACTCTCATGGAGTCAGATCTGTCAGCCCATCACAGTTTGACCCCTGGTGGTCAGAGAACACATTCTGCGTGGTTTGGATCCTTTGAATATAATGTCAGCGTATGTCCCATAGGCACATTCTGCTGTTGATCACAGCAGTGTTGCAGGAATGTTGGTTTATGGTCTTAGTGGGGGATGGTTCTGGTGAACGGCAGGAGCTCCTCCAAGTGGCCATAAGATCCTCGTCGGGGAATCCTGACATCTGTCACGTCACAACCTCGTCTGCTAACTGCCTCATGGAAGTGGAGGATTTCCTAGTTCTGGGTGTGATGAGAGATTCCCAGTTGACATCTGGACACCTGGAGCCTCAGGAGACCCTGGACTTATCTAACCTTGTCAGTGTGCTTCCTCCTGCCAGGCTCTGCTCAGAGAAGTCAGGGTACCACCCTGTGCCACCAGGTAGGGACAGGAGTCCGGGTGCACAGGAGGCTGCTCTGTACTGCTGGGTAGAGGTGAACATCCAACTCCCAAGAGGCCTCTGCTGGCCACTCCTCAGTGCAGAAGGCAGGGGTGCACTGCTACTTCCTGCGGGGCTTCACTGGCACCAAGGTGGGCTGGCCTCCTGGCCAGTGGGCAGGGCCCTGACCCTCCTCCCAGCCTCCTCCACCACCACCCCTGCAGAAGGGGGCACCCTGTCAGCACAGGATGGTGGAGGTCCTGGCCGCCCACATGGTCCCTGACTCTGCAGGGCACAGGGACAGGACACAGGCCTCCTCACAGCCCAGGATACTACCCGCCGCCCCTCTGCCAGCCCACAGAGGGATTGGCTCTCTGCCACAGCCTGGGGTCCCCACCATGGGTATCCACGGGGTTGGACTGACACAGTCCCCGTCTAAAAGCTTCCCATTTTCCCAGTTGCCGTTCCATGTCTCTGGGCAGAGAACCACTCGTGCTGGGCTTCTGGTCTGTGCCCAGGGTGTTCCTGGGTGGCCACCTCCCCAGCACTGAGACGCCTTCGGCCCCATGGTTCCCTGTGTCCTCACTGGTCTGACCCCCCACTTCCTGGAGCCCCCGTGTTTGCTGCCTGCCTGATGCTCCACTATGGGAGGAGTGGGCAGCTACAGAAGACCAGCAAGGAGCATGGCCAGCAGGCAGAAAGTCAGTGGTCCAAGGACACACTTCTAAGTGTGGCTAACCAGTGAGGACACCAGAGCAGCGAGGGGCTTCACACGTTCAAGTTTCTCTATTTCCATAGCAAAAGCTGATGGCACCCTATATTTACTGAGCACCCATGGGTGTCTGAGCAGAAAGCAGGACTCCCTTCCCAGGAGCTCAGCCCCCGGTCACTCGGGGGCAGAGTCCAGAAGCAGCAGCCCAGCCTGGGCCTCCTGGTGGACAGGATCCTCCTGAGGAGCCCTGGGTGGCATTGGGTGACCCCAAACTGCTATTCTTCATGCAGCATCAGCTTCTTAATAATTAAATATTCTGCTGCAAGCACTGCTGTGATCCCAAAGGCTTGGTCCCTGTCTCCGCTGCCACTCCCACAGCAAGGACAAGGTTTTGAGAAGAAGACACAGGTTTTATTATTTGATAGCAAAGGAGAAACAGGTTGAGAACATGGAAGATTCAGTCACTACACCCCAGGTCCTCAGCTCAAGACTTAGAAAGCAGGAAGACTGCCCCTCAGCAAGGCGGCGACTCAGGGAAATCACTGGAACTCAACCCCGGACAGCAAACTAATCCTGAAAACACAGAAAGCCAGACACGTTGATCATATTAGGAATAACAGGATCCATGCCACCAGCCCACTGCTGAGGGGAGGGGAGCACAGGCAGACGGGAAGCAGGTGACTAAAACTGGCTTGCAGCCAGGCACAGTGGTGCACACCTGTAATCCCAGCAGCTCGGGAGGCTGAGACAGGAGGATCACAAGTTCAAGGCCAGCCTCAGCAACTTAGCAAGGCCCTAAGCAACTCAGAGAGACCCTGTCTCAAAATAAAACAAGGGCTGGGGTGTGGCTCAGTGGTTGAGTGCCCCTGGGTTCAACCCCTGGTACAAAATAAATAAAGAAGTAAAACCTGGCTTGGAGGAACCTGTGGAATAGGGAGGGACCCAGAGATGGTGGTGGGAGTGGCTGAGTGAAAAGCAGTGAGAATCGCTGGCCTGGGGCAGAGTTTGACTGGAGTCACAGTCCCAGGGTGGGGACAGCAGAGAGCAGAGGCTGGAGGCTGGGGACTCAGGAAGGAAGCTGCCACCTGGCCTGGGGTCCAGAGCGTGCCTGGACCAGGGTGACTGCAAAGGAGCAGGGAGGACCGTGCCCAGGTGGTACAGGCTGGGGACGCGAGGAGAGAGCCCCTTTGGTGCTGCTGTCCCATTCGGGCTCTGGGAAGGCGCCAGGAACCCGTCAGACGACTGGCCCCCACTCCAGGTCTGGTCCTGGGTGACAGGATGAGGTGGGCGATGGGAAGCCTGTCAGGGTTAGACCCCTCAGTCTAGCAGGGGTAGCTGCAGGAGGCCCTGTGGCCGGAGCGTCCAGCAAAGACTGGCCCCAGCCCCAGCCACAGGGGGTATGGGTCGGACCTCGCCCACCAACCGAGTCCCGAGCATCGGCCAGGACGGACCCCACGAGAGAACTTGTGCACACCACCCAGCCGCCAGCCCCCCTGTCCTGCGCTGGGAGACGGAGGCCCAGTGACCACAGCCAGCACAAATCCTGGCCACAGTGGCTGGCAGCTTGGGGAGGCACCGAAGATGCTGGACTTGGCAGCCCCAGCCCTCAACCAAGGGTCACAGGGCCCCAAACCAGATGAAGAGAATGAAATCCGTCCTTGCCAACACTTCTACCACCTCTGTGGAATCCAGCCCAGTGTGTGTCTCTTTGAGAACTCTTCCCCAATCTCCTTCTTCCTTCTGTTTTATTATGATATTTTATTTTATGCTGCTTTTTAGTGCTTATATTTTAAAATTTTTATTATTTTGTTTTACTTTTGTCCATTCTGCATGATTATATATGTGTGCACATAGGTCTTTGTGTGCACATGCTCTGTGTGCATGGATTATAATATACAAATATAAATATGCATACACACAAATACGGAATTTTTTCATTTTAATTGCTCTCTTCTTTGCTCATTTATTATCTAGCCTTAGTTCGACTTTGATGGGGTGAAAATTCAGCAAAGTAGTAGGATACAAGATCAATACCAATAAATCACTAGCCTCCTATACTCCAAGAGTGATTCTGCTGAGGAAGAAATCAGGAAAACCATCCATTTACAACAACCTCAAAAAAAAAAAAAAAAAAAGAAACTAAAATACTTGGAATAATCTAACCAAGGAGGTGAAAGATCTATACCATAAAATCTATAGACTACTGAAGGAAAAAATTGAAGAGGATCTTAGAAAATGGGAAGACTTACCATGCTCTAGATAGGCAGATTTAATAATGTCACAATGGCCACTTGACCAAAAGCAATGTACAGAGTCAATGCAATCCCATCAAAATGCCAATGACACTTTTCACAGAACTAGAGAAAACAGTTCTGAAAGTTCATGTGGAAGAACGGGAGACCTGGAAGAGCCAAAGCAACACTGAGCAGGAAGAGTGATGCAGGGCGTCACAACACCCCAGGTCCAGTCATGCTCAGAGCCGTAGTGACCAAGCAGCACGGCGCAGGCGTCAAACAGACAGGAAGAGCAGGGGAGCAAAAGGAAGACTCAGAGACCAGCACACATGCTTACAGCCATCTGACACTTGACGAAGAAGCCAAAAACACAGCTTGGAGAAAAGACAGCCTTTTTAACAAATGGTGCTGGGAACTCTGGACCTCCACATGCAGAAGAATGAAACTAGATTCCTGTCTCTCGCACTGCATACAGGTCAAATCAAAATGGACCAATGACCTAGAAGTCAGACCACAAACCTCGCAACAGCTGGAAGAAAACCGGGTCAGCACTCCATAATATTGGCACAGGCACAAACAGCCCTAACAAGATCCCTAAAATTAAAAACAACAACAACAACAACAGAAATCAATAAATGGGATATCATCAAATAAAAAAGCTTCTGCACAGCCAAGAAGTGATTAAGAACATGAAAAGAGTCTACAGAATGGGAGAAAATCTTTGCCAGTTGCTGCTCTGACAAGGGACCAACATCCAGAATATATAAAGAACTCAAAACACTTGACACACACAAAATATTAAAAAATTAAAAGAAATAATAACCTAATCGATAAATGGGCAAAAGAACTAAAGAGACTTACCTCAAAGGAAGAAACACAAATGGTCAACAAATATTTGAAAATGTTCAACATTCCTGGCAATTGGAGAAATGCAAATCAAGACTATGATACGATTTTATCTCACACCAGTCAGAATGGCAGTCATTGAGAATGCAAATAATAATATATTAATAAATTCTGGGGAGGACGTGGGGGAAAAGCCACACTCATACATGGTTGGGGGGACTGCAAATCAGTGCAACCACTCTGGAAGGCAGCATGAAGGTTTCTCAAAAAATCTGGGGATGAATCCACCACATGCCCAGCTCTCCAGTTCCTTGATAGAGACGCTCCTGCATACCATGCACTTCAATGTAGAGAGCAGTGCAACTCACAAGTAAAGTCATGGAACCAACCTAGACGCCCTTCCATAAGTGAATGGATCAAGCAAACGTGGTACACATACACAATGGAGTTTTACTCAGCCATAAAGAAGAGTGAAATGATGCCATTTGCTGGTAACTGGATGGAACTGGAGAACATCATGCTGAGTGCAACAAGCCAGACTTAAAGAGTCAAGGGTCAAATGTTTCCTCTCGTATGTGGAAGCCAGAGCAAAATAAGGGGAGTCCGATATAAAGATAAAGGGAAGGTCATTCTACCTTTGGGATAAACAACCCTGAACCATCAAATAAAAATGGAATTGCAAATGTGGTGGGTGAAATAAGATGTGTTTGGGTTGATTTGAACATGAGCCACATGCTAGATTTCACATGTCTGCTCAGTCTCTACATCGTTTGTATCCAGATCTAACTATTTCCTGATGCAAATATTTGATCCGGACATGTGCTAAATGTGCACCCTTGTTGCCTTTAGGACCTCTTCAATCTCAAGGTGTAAATCCTAGAGGTCTACAACCAAATAAGTTACAGCAAATGGACGTCACTCACATACCTTCTTTTGGGAAATTAAAATTTGTTCATGTAATTATAGATACATAGTCAAGTTACACTCATGCTACTGCTTTCAGTGGTGAGAAAACAAAACATGCCATTCAGGCATTAAAGCAAGCATTCTTGATAATGGGAATACCTTGGTCCTTGAAGACAGATAATGGGCCATGTTTTGTTAGTACTCGATTTAAACAATTTTGTGAATCATGGAACATTTGTCATCCTACTGGTATCCCTCATAACCTGCTAGGAAAGACAATCATAGAACGTGCAAATCAGTCTTTGAGAACTCAAATACAAAAGGAAAGGGTGAACTCATCCTCCCCTGGAGAAATATTAACATCTTCCTTATTTACCTTAATTTTTATTTTTTATTTTCAGATAAAATATTATAGGTTTACTTAAAACAGTAAACTTGAGTATGCAAAATACAAACTCACCTTGAGTATGCAAAATACAAACTCCACAAAATGTTCATTTTTTTTACTTTGTAGTTTACAAATATACAAAATAGAAGTTTGCTTAAATTTATATTACATATTTATTAAGGCAAGGAACTATATAGAAAAAAAACACATTTGTTCTGCTTAAGGCATACTTGGGAATAAACCATTGTACAAATTATTGTACATCTGAAACCACAGTGCATAACAGACTGCATAAAAATATAAAAGTAAACCAGGTGTATTTACCTGACTTAGGTCATGCATGTAGATCGGAAGACAAAAATAGATTTTCCTTGTCAACTATGCAGCAGTTTGAGAGCTTTGGCTTCCTCATTTGGTACCTTTAGAACCAAGACTCACCAAGCACCATTGCTATAGGCTGTTAAAACACATTTTCTGTACCTGAATTTCTTCCTCTTCTTCTAACATCATAATAATGGCTTTTAGAAGGCAAGGAGAATACAAGGTGATCTTTATGCTTAATGTTGCATGGAAACACAATTCAAGGGAATTCTGGTCTTCCCTCCCCCACCCCCAACTCTCAGATCTAATTTATACCCTGATATCCAAACTTCCAGTCACCCCCTTGGCATTTTGTAAGTCCAGGCATGTTCAAGTTGGATTTAGAATTGGAAATATAGAAGATCCAGTCACAGACCTCATCTGTTCTTTGATTTGTCTTTTGCATTCCTCCTTTCTACTGGTTATCGCTTCGTTCACAAGCTGACTCGTTGGGAACTTGGCCATGATCGTAGTGCTTGCCAGCTGGGCTCCTTCCCCGTGGGAAGACGGTGTGAAAGGTTAAAAAAAGAAAAAAATACTGAATTCTCCTCTGGCAGTGTGAGTCATATCCACTATTTGGGATTTAAAAGTGCCTCTTCATGTGTAAGGCCAGGTGGGTCCCACCTGGAAAAGGCCGGGTCGCACTTCTGGCACCGGCGGTGCCCTGTGTGTTCGCGGTAGTGCCTGGTCAGTTCTTCAGAGCGCGCAGATTTCCACCGGCAGCCGTCCCAGTCACAGTGGTAGGGTTTCTCACCTGTGTGGGTTCGCAGGTGTGCCTTGAGATGACAACTCTTGGTATAGGTTTTGCCGCAGCCGCATAGTCGCAAGCGTGAGTGGCAGTCCTTCTCCGGGGCCACGACCTTCTTCCCCTCTTTGACTTGGGCTCCTCACGCAGGCAGGAACCAGGTGGCATGAGCTCTTGGTGGTGGAGCGGCGGGACCTGTGGCTGCATCTGGTCGGGCAGGAAGGCTGGATAGTTGGGTCCCGGATGGGGATGGAATCCTGGGGGAAGCGGCTGGGCAGAGTGACAGGCCCGGCTGCTCAGCAGTTCCTCGGGACCCAGTCGGGGTAGTCCTGCTGGGGAGCTGCCGCCCCAGGGGAAATCGCGTGCGCTAGGCCGGTGCCCATTGCTGAGCTGGGGTCCAGCGCCCAAGTGCGCTAGGGGTCGACCGACCGTGCACGAGGAAACCGCCTCCTGCTTGATCTTGGGGCACATGCGAGGCGGCCCGCCGCTGCAGGGCGCCACCACCACCGGGTGGCTGCCGTCAGGGCTGCCTTTGCAACACCGATGCCCGACGGGCTGCCGGACTCGCTGCCAGGCGCGCTCAGCGATGCCTTCAGCACAAAGTGGCCCATCAGCCCGCCCCCTGGCGGCTGCGGCTGCTGCGGCGGAATGTACACTGGGTCCAATTCGGCCGCAGGAGCTCGGCCAGAAGCCGCCTGAAGGGCTCACATCCTTGATGTCCGCCAGGTTGAAGGGAGCCGGGGAGGGGGTGCAGACTCCCGGCCATAGAGGAGGCCGCCGCTGGTGCCGCCTGGCGTCACGCCCGGGTCGCCCCGGCCGGGAACCGACAGCTGAAGCAGCAGGTGGAGGGCGCGCTGGCAGGGCCGCTACTGGACGGGAAAGAAGAGGCTGAGACCGACGCCCACGAGGACGCGGTGGGGGCCACCGACTCCTGATGGACAGTGAGTGGGAGAGAATGAAGTCTGGGTCCAGGAGGTCGTTGACTCCTCCGTCTCCCTTCGGGGTAGAAGGGCCGTTGCTACCACGCACGCAGCGCTGGCTCCGCCACTCTCCAGGTCTGTGGCCACGGCCGCCGCCGCCAGGTCGTAGGCGCGACCGGGAAGCACCGGGGGAAGTCGCTTCACGCGGGAGAGCTCCTCCCGCCAGCGGTTGTTTGGGGCACCTGCTGGACACAGTGTCCTCTCCCTTCCCGCGGAGCCAGACGCGAACGTGGAGAAGGACGGGAGCAGCGCGTCGCTGACAGCCGTGTCGGACTCGCCAGGCGGCGGCCTCATTATTGTGGGGCCCAGAGGGTCCTCGGCAGCCCGAAGCAGCAGGGGTATCCGAACCCCAAAACCAGGAGGGGGGGAAAGCTTAGAAACGGAGCCAAAGCCAAAAACCAAACAAAAAACAAACAAACAAAACCCAAAATTGTCCGAGATCCTTCTTTGGATTAAATGTATATTGAAGACGTCTTTCTTTAAAAAGTTCCTTTGTATACAAAAGTTTTAGAAAAGTAAACTCTTATAAAAATAGACAATCGGCAAGGCGAGTAAGTGGGTCCGGTGGCGGGCTGAGTTCTCTTCGACTCAGCAGCGTCCCCCTCCGCCGTCGCGGTCCTGCGGCTGTCGTCCTGGGCGCAGGGGCTGTGGCGGGGCGGTGGGCGGGCGGCGCGGCCAGGTGAGAATGGCCGGTGGCGCGGAGCTGCGAGCTGGGCGGAGGCACAGGGCGCGGAGTCCTGGGGGTTGCTCGGAGCGCGGGCCCAGGGGCGCAGGCCACGGGCGGGCGGGGCCCAGAGGGGCGGGGAGGGGCACTCAGCGGCTCCGGTGCCGCCGCTGCCCGCCACCGCCTCTGTTCCCCGTGCGCCCGCAGCCGCGCTCGATCTCTGGGGCCCGGGAACTGCCCTTGTATTTATTTTTATTTTTTAATTTTTTTCTTCCCCTCGCAACCCCCTGTCATTATATATTGTCATGCACTTATCAGAGAAAACATTCAGCCTTTGGTTTTTTGGGCTTGGCCTATTTCACTTAGCATGGTATTTTCCAACTTCATTGATTTACCAGCAAATGCCATAATTTTATTCTTCTTTATGGCTGAGTCATATTCCATTGTGTATATATACCATAGTTTCTTTATCCATTGGTCAATTGAAGGGCATCTAGGTTGGTTCCACAATCTAGCTATTGTGAATTCAGCTGCTATGAACATTGATGTGCCTGCATCACTGTAGTATGCTGATTTTAAGTCCTTTGGGTATAAATCAAGGAGTGGGATAGCTGGGTCAAATGGTGGGTCCATTCCAAGCTTTCTGAATGATCTCCACACTGCTTTCCAGAGTGGCTGTACCAGTTTGCAACTCCACCAGCAATGTATGCGTGTGCCTTTCCCCCACATCCCAGCCGACACTTATTATTGCTTGTGTTCTTGATGATAGCCATTCTAATTGGAGTTAGATGAAATCTTAGGGTGGTTTTAATTTGCATTTCTCTAATTACTAGGGATGATGAGCACTTTGTCATGTATTTGTTGATCACCTGTGTATTTTCTTCTGTGAAGTGTCTGCCCATTTCCTTAGCCCATTTATTGATTGGGTTCTTTGTATTTTGGGTATAAAGTTTTTTAAGTTCTTTATAAACTTTGGAGATGAGTGCTCTGCCTGAAGTGTGTGTGGAAAAGATTTTCCTCCCACTCTGTAGACTCTCTTTTCACATTGGTGATTGTTTCCTGTGCTGAGGAAAAACTTTTTAGTTTGAATGTATCCCATTCATTGATTCTTGCTTTTATTTCTTGTGCTATGGGGGTCTTGTTAAGGAAGTCTGGTCCTAAGCCAACATCATGGAGATTCAGGCCTACTTTTTCTTCTATTTGGTGAAGGGTCTCAGGTCTAATTCCTAGATCCTTGATCCATTTTGAGTTAAGTTTTGCACAGGGTGAGAGATAGGAGTTTAGTTTCATTTTACTGCATATGGATTTCCAGATTTCCCAGCACCATTTGTTGAACAGGCTATCTTTTCTCCATTGTAAGTTTTTGGCACCCTTGTCTAGTATGAGATAACTGTACTTATGTGGGTATGTCTCTTTGTCTTCTATCCTGTACCATTGGTCTACCTGTCTATTTTGGTGCCAATACCATGCCGTTTTGGTTACTATTGCTCTATAGTAGAGATTAAGGTCTGGTATAGTGATACCCCTGCATCACTCTTCCTGCCCAGGACTGCTTTGACTATTCTGGGTCTTTTGTTCTTCCAGATGAATTTCATGATTGCTTTTTCTGTTTCTATGAGAAATGTCATAGGGATTTTAATTGAAATTGCGTTAAATCTGTATAGCACCTTTGGAAGTATGGCCATTTTGATAAGATTAATTCTGCCTATGCAAGAACATGGGAGATCTTTCCTTCTTCTAAGGTCTTCCTAAATTTCTTTCTTCAATGTTTTGTAGTTTTCATTGTAGAGGCCTTTCACCTCTTTGGTTAGATTGATTCCCAATATTTTATTTTTTTGAGGCTATTGCAAATGGAATTGTTTCCCTCATTTCCCTTTCAGATGTTTCATCACTTATGTATGAAAATGCTTTAGATTTATGCGTGTTGATTTTATAGCCTGCTATTTTGCTGAATTCATTTGTGAGGTCTAGAAGTTTTCTGAAGGAGTTTTTTGGATCCTCTAAGTAGAGAATCATGTCATCAGCAAATAGTGACAGCTTAAGTTCCTCTTTTCCTATTCATATCCCTTTAATTTCTTTAGTCTGACTATTTGCTCTGGCTAGTATTTCAAGGATGATGTTGAATAGAAGTGGTTAAAGAGGGCATCCCTGTCTTGTTCCCATTTTTAAAGGGAATGGTTTCAGTTTTTCTCCATTAAGAATGATGTTGGCCATGGGCTTAGCATAAATAGCCTTTACAATGTTCAGGTATGTTCCAGCTATCCCTATTTTTTGTAGTGTTTTGAGCATGAAGGGGTGTTGTATTTTGTTGAATGCTTTTTCTGTATCAATTGAAATAACCAAATGATTCTTACCCTTAAGTCTATTGACATGATGGATTATGTTTATTGATTTACAGATGTTAAACCATCCTTGAATTCCAGGGATGAACCCCACTTGATCGTGGTGCACGATTTTCTTAATATGTTTTTGGATATGGTTTGTCAATATTTTGTTAAGGATCTTTGCATCTATATTCATCAAGGATATTGGTCTAAAATTTTCTTTCCTTGATGCGTCTTTGCCTGGTTTGGGTATGAGGGTGATATTAGCTTCATAGATTGAGTTTGATAGGGTACCCTCCTTTTCCATTTCCTGGAATACTTTGAGAAGTATTGGAATGAGTTCTTCTTTGAAGGTCTTGTAGATCTCGGCCAAGAATCCATCTGGTCCTGGGCTTTTCTTGGTAGGTAAGTTTTTAATAGCTTCTTCTATTTCATTGCTTGGTATTGATCTGTTTAAATTGTGTATGTCCTCCTGGTTCAGTTTGGGAGGAGCATATGTCTCTAGAAATTTGTTGGTGTCTGTAATTAGATTTGAATCCCAATTTCACAAAGAATAGATTTTCCAAGCATGGAGGGACCATAAGAATTCCCTACACCATCGCCCCCTGTGCCAGATTTTTGCCCAGGACACAGGTCCTGCTCAATGGGCAGTGTTCATACTCATCCTGTCTGTTCATCAGAGGTGCCTGGACCCCTCTGCTCCTGTCCTCCATGTGCCAGGCCAGGCTGCTGCAGCTGACAGGGCCATGAATGGGTTTGGCCTGAGCTATGGCTGAGGCAGTCATGGTCCACAGCCCTCAGCTGCACCCTGTTCCCTGAGTCCCCAGCATCTTCCTCTCACACACTCAGAGCATCTGCTGAGCTGCTGCCAGACCAGCAGGACATGTGGCAGCTGGGCCACCCAGGCAGGAGGTTTTTGTTCTGGGCTGTATCACAGTGTTAGGATATTGTGTACCTTGCATGCAGTAATAGACTCCAGCATCCTCAGCCTCCACCCTGCTGATTTTCAGTGTGAAGTCTGTCCCTGACCCACTGCCACTGAACCTGTCTGGGACCCCTGTGTCCAGGTTGGAAACCTGATATATAAGTCTCCGTGGAGACTGGCCTGGCTTGTGTACAACCCAGTGCAAATAGGTTTTTCCATTACTGTGTAGGAGGCTCTGACTGGACCTGCAGGAGATGGAGGCTGGCTGTCCAGGGGTGACAGGCAGCGAGAGGGGAGACTGGGTCAGCACAATGTCTCCACTGGATCCTGAAATAATGACAGAGAAATTCAAGGTTATGTAGTCTCATAATGAGTCATATTAGATTTGTCTTTCTTTCTTTTTTCCCAATGAGTTAATTTTAATATGAGTTATATAACACAAGTATCAATTTTTAAAAGGACTTCAGTTTTGTAAGTATGACACACTCTTTTTAATTTTTCTGCAGCATCTTTCTCTTTCATTGTGACAATCTTGATCAGAGGCAGGTTCCTTGATCCTTCTTCTTCTACCTCATATTAATCAAAATCACCTGCCCATCCTGGAGGGAAGACCTGCTCATCTCTCATGTGAACAGAGCACACATAGAAAGATTGGGGGCCACAGGGCTCACCTCCCTCCCCCTTCTCCTTCCTCATCCCCTCTGTCCTCACCAGGGATCCAGAGCATCAGCAGCCCCAGGAGCTGAGCAGGGAGCCTCATTTTGAGAAGGTGAGCTGAGGAGTCCTGGTGAGTGAAGGCCAGGTTAGAGCTGAGCTTTTATGTCAGCCTTGCAGGCAGGTCCTCCCCAGGGAGCAGCATGCAAATGCCCTGGTGGGTGCTGGGTGGAGAGAGTGAGGGAGGGTGGGGTCCTGCCTTGTGAGCCCAGGGGACATATAATGTCTCTACATTTGGAGAAAATACAGTACAGAAACTGCCCAGGCTGCCTGTGGTGTGGACAGGAGGCCCATCATGGAGGCCTGGCTCTGTGGGGTTCATCTTGCCCTAGACCTGCCACCCTAAGACAGCACAGATCCAGGAATATGGATGTTGCCTGCAGGACAGTCCTTCAGAGGGAATGGCCATGCTGCTGGCTCCCTCCCAGCTAAGGAGACAGGCTGGCAAGTCCCACCTCACAGGTATTGATTTTCTGAAGTTCTTCTGCCCACAACATGGAGTTCTGGGAGTTGCAGAGCTTCTGGTGTCTGCTGTCACCTGAGAAATACAAGAATGTCAGGGGCAGTGTTAGCCATCATCTTTTCCTGTCCTAGTGAATGAAACTGGAGCACAAGGGTCAAAGGGAGCTGGTGGAAAGAAACCTGTGCTTCACCTGGAGACCCAGGAGCCCTGCCCAAGTTCAGAGGAGAAGGGACATGTCCACCTGGGGCAGTGAGTGTGAAATTCCTGGGAGCTGGGTCTATAAGTTGGTGGACAGCCTGTCCTAGTCATCTCCATCTGTGACACTCAGAGCCATCTGACCACTTCCCAAGAGAAGAACACCTTGAGGCCACTGGAGAGAGTGGACAAGGGAAGTTTCTATGTTAGTTCTTCTTATAGATGAGAGACAATTCCTTCCTCCCTCTGCTGTTCCTTGTCAGAGACCCTGGACCACAGGTGCCACAAGTCACATTGAACGTCTTCTGCACTTCTGCTTTTCTGGACGTGGGACTGGAGGAGGATGGACACATGATTAGGACTTGACACCTAGTTTTGGCCTCAGCTCTCCTGAACTCAGTGAGTGACCTGGTTAGACATTTCTGCTCTGGCCTCTTCCCTGGTTCCCAGGCATGACAACTGGTTTCTGAGCTCCTCTCTGGGTTGGAGTGTCTGTGTCATCGAGATGGACAGGTGGGTTAGCTGTCCTCTTGGAGCTGTAGAACATCAGTGTGGAGAGCAGAGGGCACAGGATCCTGTGGACACAGGGGGCTCACCTTCAGGTTCTTCTCACTTAATTCTGTGTTAAGATGTCTCACTTTTGCCCACAAGAGGGCGACATGAACATGCAAAAAATCCTCACCAAGGCCTCAGCCCTTGAAAGGCTGATGTGTTTCAAGCATGAGTGTAGTTGTACATGTTTACCTGGTAAGACAGCAGCATTATAGGAAGTGAAGAGGACACCCTGGTCTCTCCCTGTAGCCACTCAGGTTTTCTTTTGTGCCTTCATAGCACTCAGGGAGTGAGGAGGTCACCACTGTCCCACGTGTCACAGTTGACATCAACTAATCTTACCTAGGCTGTGTCCTCGGGGTCACACAGGGGCTGCTTTAAACTGTCATGCAGGGACTCAGGATGGGGAGCCTGTGTCCCCTTGTGTTTGCACCATGTGGAGACCATGGCCTTCGCTGTGGCTGGAGGAAAGTGAGTGATTATTGAAGAAGAGTTTTACCTGTGAGGAAAACCCTTCTCTTAAAAAAAAATCACAGTTTAACAAGACAAACAGTAGACTAGATAACAAAGAACAACTCTGGATGTTGTCAGAAAAACTCATATAATCTAACCTACGTAAGGTTCTCATACCTTCTACCATTTGTCAGTCCAGTGAAGCACTGTTGTCAATACTTTGTGGAACTTCTTTCTGTTCCTCTGCATGCACTGTGTGTTTCTGTGTAAAACATTGCCCCAACCAGTAGCTTAAACCATAGTTTTTCACTCTCCCCCTGTTTCTCGGAGTGAGGAATCAGGAGTGGCTTCCTGGATGGTTCTGGCTCCAGGTGTGACTTCAGGTGTGTGGGACGTGAGCCACAGGTGCAGCATGGAGAGACTTCTCTGCTGGATCTCCAGGGGCCTCCCCTACATTGGCCAGTGGATGCTGCCATTGGCCAGGGCCTGGGGTTCTCACTGTGCCCTGCCCTGGGCTGCCTGGGGGTCCTCACCAGGTGTCCTCTGGCTTCCCCTGGAGCAGTTCCCCCTCCCAGAGTGGTCAGCAGGCAAGAGTCTCAGTGTCCTGGCCTTTCAGGTCACTCACAGATACTTTCTGGCACTGGTTTGGGAACAGGCCAGCCCTGTCCTGTGTGGAGGGAGAGTGTTGAACAGCTGGAGTGGACTCGGGAGGCAGGGTGCTGGGCCTCTGGGAGGCTGAGCCTGTTCCTGACTCTCCCCTGGAGGCCTCCTGCCTGGAGCTTCCTCTCAGCATTCTCTGCCCCATGATTCTGCAGGAAAGGGGTTTCAATTGTGCTGTTTTCAGGTGTTTGACTCTTGACTGCTACACACCCCATGCTGCCCTGGTACAGTTGTGAGCACACAGTCGACTGAATATTAAAGACATTTAGATAAGAAAAGGCAGTTTTGTCAATCTTTCCTTATTTTTTTCCTCCTCTGTGCAATGGAGGCCTTGCTGTGCTGCCACCTGCCTGTGCTTGGAAGAGTCATGGGGTCATTTCCTGTGCTATGCAAAGACCAAGGATGTGTTCTCCAGGTTTTGTGTGAAAAGGTTTCTGCATTTACTTTGAAACCTCAATTTTCTGGCTACAGGATTTTAGGTTGAAAATTGCTTTTTAGTATTTTCAAACATTGTTTCTGTTCCTCTTCCTCAACTGTCTCCCTCTCTCCCTCCTTCTTTCTCTTCTTCTCTTTACATACTTTGTTTTTTCCAGCATGTTTTATTAATTGATTAGTATTAATAATGTAAGCTTCACCATTTGGGTACTGAGTCCTTTTCAAGTTATTTTTGAATTACAATAGAAGCTTGTTATGGGTTCATTTGAACATTAGGCTAAACTGGCCCTATCTTGTTCAGACAAGTCATCCTGTGTGAAACAATCCCCCTTTCCTTGTGAGCCCCCTCCCATGGAAGCTACCACTTCCTGTCCCCACATTCCCTTGACTTATGGAACGTGAGCTTGCCCTTCTGAACATGTGCTGAGGATTTCTGAGAAATGATGTTTCATGTAACCTGTGGTTCTAACTTCACCCCCTCCTCACTTCTTTGTGGTTTTCCAGTTTATAAGGGGCAGTTGACCCCCATGGGGGTGTTGGGGACTGCAGAACTATTTGCTTTCTGCTTCCCTGACCCCGACCAAAATATATTCTTTGTTCTTTATTTCAAAAGGACCCAGAGTTTTATTTAAGTTATTGGAAAGTCACCTTAAGATTTGGAGGTCACGTCAAGATATAAACCAGAGTTCAGGTTGTGGCTATTAGCAACCCAGGACCCTCACCCCACACACAGAGAGGAGTGCCATCCACTGTGGTTTTGCTGTGGTTTGGATCAGACATGGTGACTGATTTGAACCCAGGGCATGAAGAGGAGACAGATGAGACTACGTGCTGGGAGGTTCCTTATTTATTCTCTCCATTTGGTGTGAATGTAAAGCCCAGAGGTGTCTCAACTAGGTTGGTGCTAAATCTTCTGTGGTGTTTCATCTCCAGTGAATGGAGAGTCAGAGGTGTGTCAACTAGGTTGATGGTAAAGCCTTGTAGGTGTTTCAGTTAGTTGCTTTTCTGACACGAGGCCATCTTGGCACAGGCCCTCTGATAAATAGGTGATGATGATGGTCTGGAGACTGGAATGGGAGGAGAGAGTCTCTGTTTTTCTTGGAAAATTGTCTTTAGTTGATCACGTGTTTGTCTTGTTGTCTGAGTCGGTGCTCCCTCATTGTTGCTTCAGAGAGAAAACCTTCTCCTCTCCCTGACAGGTGGGACCCATCAGTGACTCGCTGTCTCACTGTCTGGTTACATTTTTGTCTGTGAGTTTACCCCATTTCTACCTTTGCTCTAACACTTAGTCTTACCATGGGATCTAACCAGTCTCGCTGGGCATCTGACCCTCTGGAATGTATGTTAACACATTCTCATCAGAGTTCCATGTAGATTATGGGGTGCCTTTAACACCGGGAGGCCTCCAAACCCTATGTGAATTAGAATGACCCACATCAATGTGGGATGGCCAAATGGGGGACTGGGGACCTCTGAATAGCCAGAAGGTGTGAAATACGGCAGCTGGTGGGCCTGGCCATCCTGATCATTTCCCATATGGGGTCCAATGGCTGGATGTAGTTTTGAACCCTACAAAATGGTTGTGAAAGTGTATTAAGGATACAACTCAAGTCAGCCAAGATTCTGACCCTAAGGTAATGAAGGTTGCCAAAGGTATAAAAAAAATAAAGAGTTCTACATATAAAATATATTTAGTAAAAAAAAAAAGGAAAACATTCCTAGGTAAGAAAGTCTTTTACCTGGTAAAGTAATGGTAAACAACAAGAGGGTTTAATTAAGTGATAAATAGTTTGCACATAACTAAGTTAGTTATATATAAGGATCACAATCAGTTAAAGCTACTCAAGGTTTTTCCCTAATGTCAAATATTAATGTACTGACATAAATGACAGTTAAATCTATATGTTAAAATGATAAGGAT
The DNA here is from genome assembly GCF_902686445.1 of Sciurus carolinensis. NCBI lineage: Eukaryota > Metazoa > Chordata > Mammalia > Rodentia > Sciuridae > Sciurus > Sciurus carolinensis. Next base: position 1,766,674 of record NC_062225.1, read on the forward strand.
TTCTTAAAACTAATTTACTCTTAACATTGTGTGTGTTGTTTTACCTTCTTGAAATAGTAGTCTTAAAAATTAGGGTTTGTACAATTCTGGTTAAACAACAACTTTTATTTTAGAGTATTGTGCTCTATTACAAAGTCTAAATTTTCCTTTAGAAACTCAGCCTGCTTAGTATAAAGACATCAATGTAACTGTGGTGCTATTATTCTTCTTTGCATATTAAATATGTTCATTTCTCCCATGCATAGAAACCTTCAACATAAAAGGCTAAGGAAACATTTTATCAAGCTGGTGTTCTCCATACTAAAGTGGTCTATAATATTGATTTTAGACTTATAAGGATAACAATTTTTAAAAACTTTCATTTATATCATTTAATGTTCTGTAACAAATGCTAAACCTTATGTTACCTTTTACATTGGGTAAAAATGTAAATGTATTTGTAAATGATAATGAGAGCCTGCTCAACTTAAATGTTTATAATATAAACCAAGGAAACTTTGTGCCAGTTTTGCACTCACACTCACAAAAGAATCTTAACATCTCTCTCAACATTTCTTTAATTCATACTTTAAATATAATGTTATGTTAACTAACATTCACATAGACTCAGGAAACAATATATGTAAACTTTATAAAATGACATTAAAAAGATACACAATTCAACTTCAAACAGGTATTATTAAGTCCTTCAATTTGTTTGTGGAAAATAAAGCAAAAACTAAAATACATCAAAGTTGTCAAGGGGTTTGTCACCAATGATCCAGGGCCTAAAAGGCCTATGGTGATCTCTTCCAAAAGATTAAACCCAGTGGCCTCTGGATGGCCTTCCCACTTAGGTATCATAGTGGCCACTGCCCTTATGGTCTGAGAGGGGATGAGTTAACCTTGGGACACTCCCTCTCAGTGACAACCCCACCCTGTGCAGAGACCCTCCTAAATGGAGCACTAGGTAGATGGAAGGCTAGTCACATTATTCAATGTCAGAGTGCTGCTTGACCACCTAGACTCACCTTTGTCCCCACAGGGCCCTCAACACAGGCCTGGCTGAAGCCCAAGAGCATCCACACTGGCCCCTCCAGGACTGTGAGGATATGCCTGACCAGGTGAGCTCAGGGAGGCCTGACTGACCCATGTTCTTTGACTGAGGCTGAAGCCATCCTGTTCACAGATGGCAGCAGCCAAGTCACAAACAGGGCTCAGAAGACGGGAGCTGTGGTCACAAGGGAAACAAGTCATTTGGGCTCAAGCACTGCCAACAGCAGGTGTGCTTTTGCTACCCTACATGTGCATGGAGCCATTGATGGGGAGGGGACCACTAACTGCTGAGGGAAAGTCCACAACAACAAAGAGGAAAGATCAGCCCTCCTTGAGGTGATTTGGTGACCTAAGCAGGTGGCTGTCATACACCCCTGGGGTCACCAAACAGACTCTGATCATCAGAGGCAATAATTTTGCTGATGGGACAGGTCAACAAGTGGCCCTGGACTCCAAACCAGAACCAGCCACCATGCTGCCTTTGCTCCACATCCCAACACCAGCCTTCCTTCCCTCCCACACTATTGACAAGAAGAGGAGAAGGATAAAGAAAAGTGGGAGAAAAGTCAGAAGGCTGGTGGATCCTGCCTGACTCCAGACTAAGGATACCCCAAGTTTTAGGAAAACCTTTCCCATTGGGGAAAGAAGAAATTTACTGACTTTCTGTCTGAAAGAGACCAGTGCTAGGTGACTAATGCTTTTGCCAGTTGCTCTTTTGTGGACCCAATACACCCCTTACAAGGCAAGTCTTTCTCCTTTGAAATCCTGTGTGGGAGGCCACCCCTTTGCTCCCCTGGGTGTCTGATGTTCATGTGGCTGAAGTCAGCCAGCTGTCTCTGGTGAACTACCTTAAGTCTCTCCAGCAGATACAAATAAGTCTTGTAAATTCCTTCTTGAGAACAAATTCAGTGGATCCACTGGTTTCCAACACTCGTTCCAGCCAGGAGACATCAAAGGATTCCAAAAGGAAGGACAGACACTCAGCTGCAGAGGATCCTCCATCATCTTGACCACCTGACGGCCATAAAGGTGGATGGACTCCCTGCACAGATTCATCCTATCCAAATGAAGCTTGTGAAGTCACCTCCTACAGAGGAATGGATCACTCACTGAGACCCCAGCCTTCTCTCTTCTATCTCATATTAACCAAAATCACCTGCCCCATCCTGGAGGGCAGACCTGCTCATCTCTCATGTGGACAGAGCACACATGGAAAGATCAGGGGTCACAGGGCTCACCTCCCTCCCCCTTCTCCTTCCTCATCCCCTGTGTCCTCACCAGGGATCCAGAGCATCAGCAGCCCCAGGAGCTGAGCTGAGAGCCTCATTTTGAGAAGGTGAGCTGAGGAGTCCTGGTGAGTGAAGGCCAGGTTAGAGCTGAGCTTTTATGTCAGCCTTGCAGGCAGGTCCTCCCCAGGGAGCAGCATGCAAATGCCCTGGTGGGTGCTGGGTGGAGAAAGTGAGGGAGGGTGGGGGCTGCCTTGTGAGCCCAGGGACATCAAGTATGTTGAATACTTTAAACCAATACAGTAGCACAGCCCCAGCTGCCTGTAGTGTGGACTTCATGGAAGCCTGCGTATGTGGGGTGTCATGGTGTCCAGGGCCTGCCCCCTGAGACAGCACAGACTCAAATATATGATTTTGCCTGCAGGTCAGCCTCAGGGAGGAGAGTGGCCACCCTGCTGGCTCCCTCCCAGCTAAGGAGTCAAGGAGACCTGTCCCAACTCAGAACTATGGATCTTCTGAGTTTTCTCTTAGCCACAGTATGAGGTTGAGGAAGATGCAGAGCTTCTGGTGTCTGCTGTTACCTGGAGAAATACAAGAATGTCAGGGATGGTGTTAGACATCACCTTTCCTGACCTCATGAATGAATGAAGACCACAGGGGTCAAAAGAAGCAGGTGGGAAAGAAACCTGTGTTTCAGCTGCAGATCCAGCAGACCTACCCAAGGCCAGAGGAGAAGGGACATGTCCAGCTGAGGCAAAGAGTGTGAAATTACAGGGGCTGGGTCTGTATACTGTAGGACATCCAGTCCTGGTCATCTCCATGTGTGTAACACAAAATTATCAGAATATTTCCCAATAGAAGAACCCCTTGAGGCTACTGGACAGAGTGGACAAGGGAGGATTCTGTTAGTTCTTTCTCTTTGATGAGAGAGAATGTATTTCTCCCTTTGCTGCTTTTTGTCTGAGACCCTGGGCAGCAGGTGTCACAGTCCTGGTTTAACAGGAGATTTCTTGCTAAAAGAGGATGATTCCAGGATTTCCTTGGTAAAAGAGGATCATTCCAGGCTCCTCTTCTGTCAGGGTGATTCCATCTGCCCTGACATTCTCCTGGCCTTGCAGTGGTTCACTGGGGACAGGGTTCTAGATCAACTGCACAGGGACGTTGGTTTCACACTTCCTCCTCCCTAGCTGGTAGAGCGTGAGCCTGTGCTGTTCTGTCAACAATATGTGCTGCTTTTCCCAAGCCCAGGTCATCTGACACACCCTCTGCACAGTGTGGAACATAGATTGTGGGTCCTGACCAGCTTAGGCCCCTGCCATGGTCTACCTTGGTCTGAATACACCTCTGTGGCTGTCCTGTCCTGAGTGTGCAGCTCCCTCCAAGCCCTGTGAGGAGCAGCCATGTTTGCAAGGTGGCTTTCTGGATTCTGGAGACACGGTTCTCCATCTGCCTCTTCTTAGTGAGCAGAAGTAAATGAAATGAAAGAAAATGGGTTGGAGCTGATTTTTGGAGGAAGATAGCAAAAGTTTAGAGTTTGACAAGGTCCAGAGGGCAGGACAGCTTGGTTGGAAGTGGGTAAAGGAGAATAGCTGATCTTTCACCTCATTTCTCTGGAAAATTAGGAACTTCCTCTAGCCTGGGACTGTGTGGTCTCATGTTGGAGTACCAAGCAGTCCCAGAGGTGTGAGTCAAAGTATAGTATTTATTTTCATCTTTATAACTGAGAAGTGATGTTACCATACTATCCTAATGGGTAAAAAAAATGGGAGATCACATTGACTAAATGAGAAAATTAAAACTTATTTGGTTCCCAATATTATTTCTGCTTTTAAAATTTTAATTCATTGTACACAAATGGGGTACACCTTGTTTCTCTGGTTGTACATGAAGTAGAGTCATACCATTTGTGTAATCATACATGTACATAGGGTAATGATGTTCTTCTCATTCTATTATTTTTCCTTCCCCCACACCCTCCAAACTCCATATTTTCCTCTATACAATCCATCCTTCTTCAATTCTTACCTCCCTTCTACCCACCATTATGTACAATCATCAGAGAAATCATTTGGTCTTTTTTTGGGGGGTGGGATTGCTTATTTCACCACCTCCATTTACCTGCAAATGATATTCTCCAACTCCATCCATTTACCTGCAAATGCCATAATTTTCTTCTTCTTTATAGCTGAATAATATTCAATTGTGTATATACACCACAGTATCTTTATCCATTCATTTATTGACCGACTTCTAGGTTGGTTCCACAACATAGCTATCGTGAATTGAGCTGTTATAACCATTGATGTAGCTGCATTATTGTAGTATACTCATTTTAAGTCCTTTGGGTATAGGCCAAGGAGTGGGATAGCAGGGTCAAATGGTGGTTCCATTCCAAGTTTTCTAAGGAATCTCCATACTGCTTTCCAGAGTGGCTGCACCAACTTGCAATCCCACCAGCAATGTATGACTGTACATTTTTCCCCAGATTCTCGCCAACACCTATTGTTGCTTGTATCCTTGATATTAGACATTCTAATTGGGGTGAGATGAAATCTTAGGGTAGTTTTGATTTGCATTTGGACAATGAGAAGAAACTTCTACAAGCAATCAACAGATATATGGACAAATTTCAACAACTCTATAAATTTTTCTTCTTTATTGGTAAAATTTCACAGCAAATTAAATAATTTGCTTTGGTATGGGAATGCCCCAGGTGTCAATAATATTTAGTTGATTAATGCTTTTTAATTTTTAGTTTCATGTCCTGGCCCATCATGTCATTTTATAATTTCTTTTTCAATATGCTTTCACAGATCCAAATCTGACACCTGGCAGGACTCTCCACTGTCTTGTTTCTGTTGTTTTCATTCCCACTCAAGTTATCCTCTGAGTTTGGAGGCAGGAAGCTCTGACTCTGTGGTCTCTGGGGCCTTCCAGAACCACGTGTGAGGACTGGAGAGGCTGGGGTGGCCCTGCCTCCTCAGAGGGTCCCTGAGGCTGCTCAGCAGTGAGGCTGGACTGAGGCAGGTTGGGGCCCTTCCCCTGTCCATCAGCTCTTTGGAAGAGCACCCTTGGCAGGGTGGGGGCAGCCCCCATTGCCCAGGGAAGTCCTGCTGCTCCCTCTCCATCTCCCAGTTACTCAGAGCCTGCTGCCCTCCTGGCAGTCCTGGGAGGGTGGTGTGCAGTGTCCTGTTCTCACTGAGTCTAGCTGAGAGCCTGACCCCTGGCCTGAAGGGGGTCCTGCAGGTCTCCCCAGGAGTGGGTGGTGGGCAGCCTTCTGGCTGTGGCTGCAGAGCCAGGTCCTGGAGCTCTGGTGTGGGCAGTGCTGCTCAGAGCCTCAGGGACAAGGTGCCCACAGCCCAGGCCTGTCCTGGTCACGGGTGATGGAAACTGGCCCCAAGGTTATCACTTCTCTTTGTCCCCTTCCTTCTTTACCTTTTCCTCCATCTTCCTCCCTCCCTCGCTTCATCTTGCTGTTTTGTGTGATTTGCGGTTTTTCTGGCATGTTTTATCATTTCACCAGATGGTTGATGTGAGGTAAGTGCCTCTCAGTTCTGTGGAACTCAATGCAGAAAGACACATATTGATTCAAACTACTCTGTTCCTTCACACATCTATCATGTTTCTCTTTCATCTTCTACATTGAGTTCCATGTTTTCTGCTCCCCTCTCGACACTTTCTGGTCATTTGGCTCTTGATTGACATCAGATCCTTCCCCTGCACAGTCCAGGCCATTCCCTCCCCTGTGTGCTGACTGCTTTGCACAGGTTGCTGCAGGCCCCACCCAGCTGCCCACATTGTATAAATGCAGACATTGCATGTGGCCTGAGCTCATCAGGAAGGCAGGGACAGGAGGATGGTGTCCCAGACCCAGGTGTGCATGTTCCTGTGCTCTGGGCCTCTGGTGAGGAATTTAAAAGTGTCACCATGTGATCAGAAAATGCGTTGTGGTATAAAAATTATTTCAATAACTTATAATGTTATTTAAAGACTATGACTTAGTGTGAAACAATGTCTAGATATGAGTCTAATTGTATCATGAATTATCATTAGAAAGCACATTCTAAGTAGCCTATGATATGGTGTATGATGGTGTGTGCTTGTTTGATTATGTTCCATCCTAATTTCAGGTGTATGTGGGGACATCGATGATGACTCAGACTCCAGGCTCCCTGGCTGTGTCTGCAGGAGAGAGGGTCACCATCAGCTGCAAGTCCAGCCAGAGTCTCTTATGGGATTCTGATCATAAGGACGACTTGGCCTGGTACCAGCAGAAGCCAGGACAGGCTCCTAAGCTGATCATCTCCTGGGCATCCCACAGGCAGCCTGGGTTCCACTGAGGGTCAGTGGCAGTGGGTCAGGGACACCATTCACTCTCACCATCAGCACCTCCAGGCTGAGGCCATGGCAGATTATGACTGTCAGTACTAATGTCTGTGTCCATGCACAAGGTGTGATGTGGTCACATCCATTCCACATTTCCTCCCTTGCTTGTTCTCTAATATCCCTCCATCTCTGTCTCCTTCTCCACTGTTCTTCCCTCTGTCCTTATGACATCAGATTCCCTGCTTTTTGCCCTTCCTTTGCTCTGGCATTTGCATAGGGGAGACAACATTGGATCCTTGACTTTCTGAGTCTGGCTTATTTCAGTTAGTATGATGCTCTCCAGTTCTGTCCATTCACCAGCAAATGCCATCATTTCATTCTTCTTTCTGGACATGAGTTCAGTTTGGATTGTGTGCTGTGGACAGGTCAGGAGGAGCTCAGTGGCATAAGAAGGCAGAACCTGAGCACACAGCACAGTCCCTCCCAGGGGGAGCTGCAGCCCTGCATCTTCCATGAGGGGGGACCTGCTACCAGACTAGTCTCCTCATCAGGAAAGGAGGGGTCTGGTGTTTAGAATGCACCTGTGCTCTTGGCATCCTAGCTCATGCTGCAGAACAGGCTGAGGCCAGGGAGGTATTTGCCTTGGAGGTCAATTTTAGGAGGACCCCTAAATGTGTATTTGTATGAAATATATGTTAATGCAATATTGAAAAATTTAAAAAGAATTCAAAATGATTTCAATATTAAAAAGTGAGAATTATGAGAAACACAGGATCTATATTGTGCATACAGACATATCAATAAGGGATGGTGTGGACCATGGCATTGTGGTTTTAAAAGATACTTCTTCCATCTGTGCATTTTCTTTTTACTATCACCAGCCAGACATGGAAGGTGAGGGAAGAGTGGTCAGCTGGTAGCTAAAGACCATCTCAGCAGCAGACAGCAAGCTGCTGCAGTGCACAGAGCAACCAGTGTGTGGCGCTATCTGCCCTGGGCTCTGAGGAGTGTGTCTCCCATGAGGGCAGAGCACTAGGAATCCCATAGGATGGACCAAGCCCTGCCACAAGTTCTGTGTGAGCCCATTTCCTACATGAAGATGAAGACAAAGGACTGGTGAGGGGTGGGGCTCTGCATAGCTCAACACCCTGAGATGCTGAAGCAGCTCTGCAGCTTGGCTCAGCATCACAGGAGGACCTCAGGAGAAGGAAGGCAACCTTCCTGGAAGAAGGAGGGACATTTTGGAGAACATGCAGTGTGGGACCTTCCCAGCAGGTGGCAGCAGTGAGCACTGGCCTTTGACAGTTCCCTTCAGATCCTGCAGCTGTTTGGGAGCTCTGACCTGCATGGAAAGGTGTCTGGACCATGCTCCTGAGCTGGAGAGTGCAGGGCACACCAGGCATTGCTCCTGGTGGAGTCTGGATGCTGCTGCAGACTCTGGTCTTGCTCCTCATGCTGCCACTAGTGGGAGGTTTCTTCATTGCTCTTGGGAAGTTGGGGCGGGTAAAGCTGTAGCACATAAGTTGGAGAGACTAGGCACTGAGAAGCTTTGCAACCTCATGCAGCATCTTTCTGGAGTGACCTTTCACTTGAATGTCTCATGGAGGAAGTGTTATGTTAAGTTTACACACACATTCAGAATAAAGGGCACAAATTTCGTTATTTGTTATGAGAAAAAGACTATTTTACAAGTTTACTTTCAAACTTGTCCAAGAGACAAGAGTGGTGAAAGGGAGGAGTTTACTTACTTAACACTGATATTAGAGGAGAAAAGAAGCCTCATCTTAACGTATCTTGTTAAATAAATTGAGAGTATTTTTACATGTTTATCCTGGATGTATTTTATCCTTCTGTGTTTCTGGCTACTTGACTGGAGAAGGAGGATGGGGCAGGAGATTAGCAACTGACTCCTGGTTTTGGCCTCAGCTCTCCTGAACTCAGTGAGTGACCTGGCTAGACATTTCTGCTCTGGCCTCTTCCCTGGTTCCCAAGCACGACAGCTGGTTTCTGAGCTCCTCTCTGGGTTGGAGTGTCTGTGTCATCAAGATGGACAGGTGGGTGAGCTGTCCTCTTGGTGATGTAGAACATCAGTGTGGAGAACAGAGGGCACAGGATCCTGTGGACCCTCAAATGGTTCACCTTCAGGTTCCTTTCACTCAATTCTGTGCTAAGATGTCTCACTTCTTGACCACAAGTGGGCAACATGAACCTGCAAAATCCTCACCAACTCCTCAGACTTTGAACAGCTGATCTGTTTTAAGCATGAATGTAGTTTTACAGTTTTACCTGGTAAGACAGCAGCATTATGGGAAGTGAAGAGGACACCGTGGTCTCTCCCTGCAACCACTCAGGTTTTCCTTTGTGCCTTCATTGCACTCAGGGTGTGAGGAGGTCACCTCTGCCCACATGTCAGAGATCCACCAGAGAATCTTGCATAGGCTGTGTCCTCCAGGGCCAGGCAGGGGCTGCTGCACACAGGCAGGCAGGAGCCCAGGCTGGGGAGGCTCTGTGCCCTTGTGTGTGCACCATGTGGAGCCCATGGCCTTGAGCTGCTGCTGCTGGAAAGGAGGCCTGGAAAGCAGGTGATGTACTGAAGACTGTTTTTACCTCTTACAGAAAACTGGATTCTTCACAAACCACACTTTACCAGGGCAAACACTGAAGAGAGAAAACAAAAGAACAACTCTTTATTTTTCCAGAAATAACTCATATGCATGAGCACACTTACACTTCATGGACATTGCAGGAACTGTTAAATCCTCAATTTTTTATGATGCTAATATTAGGTAAGGTACCTGACTGTGTGTGTTCACCCAGGGAACCTGCGTTGCTTCACACAGCCCGTAGGCACTACAACTTTGCCATCACTGTTTTTTTTTCTTACTTCTTACTTTTTCTCTGCATGCACTCTGCATGTTTGTGTAGAATTTTGCCGCAACCAGCATCTAAGCTATTAGACTTTGTTTCCCCCAATACCTTTCCATGAGTGGGAAATTAGTACATCCTCAGGTGGTCCTGGTCAGGTTTGTCTTGAGGGTGTCGTGGGATGGTGGTCAGTGGTGGAGAAGGTGCCTCGTGGGCACAAACTCGGGTTCCCTCCCAGAGTCATAGGGATGAATTTTTCCACTTTATGAAACAGTGTCATCCTTTAATTACACTTATTCTGCTTCTTCTCTAACACAGTTTTTCAAGCTCTCCAGGTCTCTGTTCATCTCCATCTGCACAAGGTACTAACCCATTGTTTGAGCAGTCAGCACTGATTCACGTGCTCCCACTGATGGGTGCCTTCCCATGTCCACCTTTTAAACCCCTCCGTGTCTCCATCAGGGTGGCCTCTCTGTGAGCAGGTCCTCAGTGTTTCCTCCATAGAGCAGGGACATCCAGCTGCCTGCTTTCAATCAGTCTTCCTCTGCCACAATGTCTTCCTTCACCTGGGATTCCAAATATTTTAAAAAGGACTTACCCCAGATTTCTTTTCAAATTGAAAAAATTGTGAATACTTTTTGCTCCACATTAATAAATATTCTTATATAAAATTAAACCTGAATAAAATCACTACCTTGGACTTTCATTGCATTCACCAGATGCCCTATTATCTACAAATCACGTTCAGCACCAGGGACGACCGTCCCTCTTCTAAAAGGCTGAGTCACTTTTCCAACTCTGATCCTTCCCAAGGAGGCAGGCAGTCCAGAGGTGACAGACAACAGGCTGGAACCTGTATCACTGTCTCTGAGCTGAATCCTGCAATAGTAAGAGAAATGCAAGTTTGAGTACCAAGCTAAAAGCCATTTTCATAACTTTCCTTTTATTAATTACTGCAAACATTGTTGGTGTCTGTAAATATGTTTGAATCCCAATTTCACAAAGAAAAGCTTTACCAAGCATGGAGAAGCCATAAGTGTTCCTTGAACCATCGCCCCCTGTGCCAGAGTCTCCCCCATGGCCCAGGTCCTGCTCAATGGGCAGTGTCCAGGCTCATCCTGTCTGTTCATCAGAAGGTGCCTGGACCCCTCTGCTCCTGTCCTCCATGTGCCAGGCCAGGCTGCTGCAGCTGACAGGGCCATGAATGGGTTTGGCCTGAGCTGTGGCTGAGGCAGTCATGGTCCACAGCCCTCAGCTGCACCCTGTTCCCTGAGTCCCCAGCATCTTCCTCTCACACACTCAGAGCATCTGCTGAGCTGCTGCCAGACCAGCAGCACATGTGGCAGCTGGGCCACCCAGGCAGGAGGTTTTTGTTCGGGGCTGCACCACTGTGGGAGGAAGTTGTGTACCTTGCATGCAGTAATAGACTCCAGCATCCTCAGCCTCCACCCTGCTGATTTTCAGTGTGAAGTCTGTCCCTGACCCACTGCCACTGAACCTGTCTGGGACCCCAGTGTACCGATTGGAAACCTATATATTAAGCCCCGTGGAGACTGGCCTGGCTTTTGTACAAACCAATCCAAATAAGTGTTTCCATTACTGTGTAGGAGGCTCTGACTGGACCTGCAGGAGATGGAGGCTGGCTGTCCAGGGGTGATGGGCTCTGAGAGAGGAGTCTGGGTCAGCACAATATCCCCACTGGATCCTGAAATAATCACAGAGCAATGCAAAGTTATGTATAAACTTTAAGTATAATACTTGTATTTGTCCTTCTTTGCTTATTTTAGGCTAAATGATTTTCATGATTTTGATGTATATAGTAAAAATATTCATACTTTTAAAGTAATCAATTTTTTTAAGCTATAAGATCCTCTGTAGAATTCACCTACCACATTCCCCTGTAGTTAAGTGACTTTATCCATCAGAGCCTATTCGCTTGCCTCTTCTGGAATCTTTTCTCTCACATTAATCAATCTCACCTGCCCCATCCTGGACAACAAGGCCTGTTTATCTAATCTCACATGGACAGAGCACAGATGGTAGAATGGGGGTCCAGGGCTCACCTCCCTCCCCCTTCAACTTCCTCATCCCCTCTGTCCTCACCAGGGATCCAGAGCATCAGCAGCCCCAGGAGCTGAGCAGGGAGCCTCATTTTGAGAAGGTGAGCTGAGGAGTCCTGGTGAGTGAAGGCCAGGTTAGAGCTGAGCTTTTATGTCAGCCTTGCAGGCAGGTCCTCCCCAGGGGCAGCATGCAAATGCCCTGGTGGGTGGTGGGGTGGAGAGAGTGAGGGAAGGTGGGGCTGCCTTGTAAGGCTAGGGACATCAAGTGTGTTGTATATTTTAAACAAATACAGTAGAACAGCCCCAGCTGCCTGTAGTGTGGACTTCATGGAAGCCTGTGTATGTGGGGGGTCATGGTGTCCAGGGCCTGCCCCCTGAGACAGCACAGAGTCAAATATATAGAGTTTGCCTGCAGGTCAGCCTCAGGGAAGAGAGTGGCCACCCTGCTGGTTCCCTCCCAGCTAAGGAGTCAAGGAGACCTGTCCCAACTCAGAACTATGGATCTTCTGAGTTTTCTCTTAGCCACAGTATGAGGTTGAGGAAGATGCAGAGCTTCTGGTGTCTGCTGTTACCTGGAGAAATACAAGAATGTCAGGGATGGTGTTAGACATCACCTTTCCTGACCTCATGAATGAATGAAGACCACAGGGGTCAAAAGAAGCTGGTGGGAAAGAAACCTGTGTTTCAGCTGCAGAACCAGCAGATCTACCCAAGGCCAGAGGAGAAGGGACATGTCCAGCTGAGGCAGCCAATGTGAAATTACAGGGGCTGGGTCTATAAACTGTTGGACATTCAGTCCTGGTCATCTCCATGTGTGTAACACATGGTCATCCAAATATTTCCCAATAGAAGAACCTTTTGAGGCTACTGGACAGAGTGGACAAGGGAGGATTCTGTTAGTTCTTTCTCTTTGATGAGAGAGAATGTATTTCTCCCTTTGCTTCTTTTTTCTGAGATCCTGGGCAGCAGGTGTCACAGTCCTGGTTTAACAGGAGATTTCTTGGTAAAAGAGGATCATTCCAGGCTCCTCTTCTGTCAGGGTGATTCCATCTGCCCTGACATTCTCCTGGCCTTGCAGTGGTTCACTGGGGACAGGGTTCTAGATCAACTGCACAGGGACGTTGGTTTCACACTTCCTCCTCCCTAGCTGGTAGAGCGTGAGCCTGTGCTGTTCTGTCAACAATATGTGCTGCTTTTCCCAAGCCCAGGTCATCTGACCCACCATCTGCACAGTGTGGAACATAGATTGTGGGCCTGACCAACTTAGGCCCCTGCCATGGTCTACCTTGGTCTGAATACTCCTCTGTGGCTGTCCTGTCCTGAGTGTGCAGCTCCCTCCAAGCCCTGTGAGGAGCAGCCATGTTTGCAAGGTGGTTTTCTGGATTCTGGAGACAGGGTTCTCCATCTTCCTCTTCTTAGTGAACAGAAATAAATGAAATGAAAGAAAATGCGTTGGAGCTGATTTTAGGAGGAAGAAAGCAAAAGTTTAGAGTATGACAAGGTCGAGAGGGCAGGACCGATTTGTAGAAAGTAGGTGCATGGAATTGCTGATCTTTCACCTTATTTCTCTTGAAAATTAGGAACTTCCTCTAGCCTGGGACTGTGTGGTCTCATGTTGGAATACCGAGCAGTCCCAGTTAATATAAAAATGAGAAAGTGATTTCACTATATTTACAAAATGGATAAAAAATTGGGAGATCACATTGTCTAAATGAAAAATTAAATCTTATTTTGTTCTAAATATTATTTCTGCTTTTTAAATTTTAATTTATTGTACATAAATGGGGTACACCTTGTTTCTCTGGATGTACATGAAGTAGAGTCATACCATTTGTGTAAACATACATGTACATAGGGTAATGATGTTCTTTTCATTCTATTATTTTTCCTTCCCCCACACCCTCCAAACCCCATATTTTCCTCTATACAATCCATCCTTCTTCAGTTCTTACTTCCCTCCCATCCACCATTATGCATAGTCATCAGAGAAATCATTTGACCTTTTTTGGGGGGGAGATTTGCTTATTTCACCACCTCCATTTACCTGCAAATGATATTCTCCAACTCCATCCATATACCTTCAAATGCCATAATTTTCTTCTTCTTCATGGCTGAATAATATTTCATTTTGTATATATACCACAGTTTCTTTATCCATTCATTTATTGACCGACTTCTAGATTGGTCCACAACAAAGCTATCGTGAATTGAGATGCTATAAACATTGATGTAATTGCATTACTGTAGTATGCTGATTTTAAGTCCTTTGGGTATAGGCCAAGGAGTGGGATAGCAGGGTCAAAGGGTGGTTCCATTCCAAGTTTTCTAAGGAATCTCCATACTGCTTTCCAGAGTGGCTGCACCAACTTGCAATCCCACCAGCAATGTATGACTGTACATTTTTCCCCAGATCCTCACCAACACCTATTGTTGCTTGTATTCTTGATAATAGACATTTTAATTGGGGTGAGATGAAATCTTAGGGTAGTTTTGATTTGCATTTGGAAAATGAGAAGAAACTTCTACAAGCAATCAACAGATATATGGACAAATTTCAAAACCTCTATAATTTTTTCTTCTTTTTTGGTAAGATTTCACAGCAAATTAAATAATTTGCTTTGGGTATGGAATGCCCCAGGTGTCAATAATATTTAGTTGATTAATGTGTTTAATTTTTAGTTTCATGTCCTGGCCCATCATGTCATTTTATAATTTCTTTTTCAATATGCTTTCACAGATCCAAATCTGACACCTGGCAGGACTCTCCACTGTCTTGTTTCTGTTGTTTTCATTCCCACTCAAGTTATCCTCTGAGTTTGGAGGCAGGAAGCTCTGACTCTGTGGTCTCTGGGGCCTTCCAGAACCACGTGTGAGGACTGGAGAGGCTGGGGTGGCCCTGCCTCCTCAGAGGGTCCCCATGGCTGCTCAGCAGTGAGGCTGGACTGAGGCAGGTTGGGGCCCTTCCCCTGTCCATCATGCTCTTTGGAAGAGCACCCTTGGCAGGGTGGGGGCAGCCCCCACTGTCCAGGGAAGTCCTGCTGCTCCCTCTCCATCTCCCAGTTACTCAGAGCCTGCTGCCCTCCTGGCAGTCCTGGGAGGGTGGTGTGCAGTGGCCTGGTTCTCACGAGTCTAGCTGAGAGCCCCAAGCCCTGCCCTGAAGGGGGTCCTGCAGGCCTCCCCAGGAGTGGGTTGTGGGCTACCTCCTGGCTGTGGCTGCAGAGCCAGGTCCTGGAGCTCTGGTGTGGGCAGTGCTGCTCAGAGCCTCAGGGTCAAGGTGACCACAGCCCAGACCTGTCCTGGGTCATGGGCAATACAAACTGGCCCCAAATTATCACTTCTCTTTGTCCCTCTTCCTTCTTTACCCTTTCTCCATCTTCCTCCCTCCCTCCCTTCATCTTGCTGTTTTGTGTGTTGATTTGCTGTTTTTCTGGCATTTTTTTCTTTTCACCAGATGCTTGATGAGAGGTAGGTGCCTCTCAGTTCTGTGAAGCTCAATGCAGAATCACATGTTTGATTCAAGCTTCTCTGTTCCTTCTCTCCTCTAGTCACGATTGTCTTTCATCTTCTGTGTTGAGTTCCATGTTTTCTGCTCCCTCTCGACACTCTCTGGTCATTTGTCTCTTGATTGACATCAGATCCTTCCCCAGCACAGTCCAGGCCATTCCCTCCCCTGTGTGCTGACTGCTTTGCACAGGTTGCTGCAGGCCCCACCCAGCTGCCCACATTGTATAAATGCAGACATTGCATGTGGCCTGAGCTCATCAGGAAGGCAGGGACAGGAGGATGGTGTCCCAGACCCAGGTGTGCATGTTCCTGTGCTCTGGGCCTCTGGTGAGGAATTTAAAAGTGTCACCATGTGATCAGAAAATACGTCGTGGTATAAAAATTATTTCAATTATTTATAATGTTATTTAAAGATTATGACTAGTGTGAAACAATGTCTAGATATGAGTCTAATTGAATCATGAATTATCATTAGAAAGCACATTCTAAGTAGCCTATGATATGGTGTATGATGGTGTGTGCTTGTTTGATTATGTTCCATCCTAATTTCAGGTGCATGTGGGGACATCGTGATGACTCAGACTCCAGGCTCCCTGGCTGTGTCTGCAGGAGAGAGGGTCACCATCAGCTGCAAGTCCAGCCAGAGTCTCTTATGGGATTCTGATCATAGGGACGACTTGGCCTGGTACCAGCAGAAGCCAGGACAGGCTCCTAAGCTGATCATCTCCTGGGCATCCCACAGGCAGCCTGGGTTCCACTGAGGGTCAGTGGCAGTGGGTCAAGGACAACTTTCACTCTCACCATCAGCAACCTCCAGGCTGAGGCCATGGCAGATTATGACTGTCAGTACTAATGTCTGTGTCCATGCACAAGGTGTGATGTGGTCACATCCATTCCACATTTCCTCCCTTGCTTGTTCCCTAATATCCCTCCATCTCTGTCTCCTTCTCCACTGTTCTTCCCTCTGTCCTTATGACATCTGATTCCCTGCTTTTTGCCCTTCCTTTGCTCTGGCATTTGCATAGGGGAGACAACATTGGATCCTTGACTTTCTGAGTCTGGCTTATTTCAGTTAGTATGTTGCTCTCCAGTTCTGTCCATTCACCAGCAAATGCCACCATTTCATTCTTCTTTCTGGACATGAGTTCAGTTTGGATTGTGTGGTGTGGACAGGTCAAGAGAATCTCTGTGGCAGAAGAAGGCAGAACCTTAGCACACAGCACAGTCCCTCCCAGGGGGAGCTGCAGCCCTGCATCTTCCATGAGGGGGGACCTGCTACCAGGCCAGTCTCCTCATCAGGAAAGGAGGGGTCCGGTGTTTAGAGCGCACCTGAGCTCTTGGCATCCTAGCTCATGCTGCAGAACAGGCTGAGTCCAGGGGAGCATTGCCTAGGAGGCCAATGTTAGGAGGTCCTCAAGTGTATTTGCATGAATTATATGTTAATGCAACATTAAAATATTAAATTGAATGCAAAAATATTTCAATAATTTAAAAGTAAGGATTATGAGAAACACAGGATCTATATTGTGCAGAAAGACATGTCAATAAGGAAGGGTTTGGACTGTGGCATTGTGGTTTTCAGAGATACTTCTACCTGTGCATTTTTTTTCCTCTGCCACCAGCCAGACATGGAAGGTGAGGGAAGGTGTCTCAGCAGCAGACAGCAAGCTTCTGCAGTGCACAGAGCAACCAATGTGTGGCGCTGTCTGCCCTGGGCTGTCTGGAGCGTATCTCCCTTGAGGGCAGAGCACTAGGAATCCCATAGGATGGACCAAGCCCTGTCACATGTTCTGTGTGAGCCCGTTTCCTACATGAAGACGAAGACAAAGGACTGGTGAGGGGTGGGGCTCTGCATAGCTCAACACCCTGAGATGCTGAAGCAGCTCTGCAGCTTGGTTCAGCATCACAGGAGGACTTCAGGAGAAGGAAGGCAACCTTCCTGGAAGAAGGAGGGACATTTTGGAGAACATGCAGTGTGGAGACCTTCCCAGCAGGTGGCAGCAGTGAGCACTGGCCTTTGACAGTTCCCTTCAGATCCTGCAGTTGTTTGGGAGCTCTGTGACCTGCATGGAAAGGTGTCTGGACCATGCTCATGAACTGGAGAGTGCAGGGCACACCAGACACTGCTCCTGGTGGAGTCTGGATGCTGCTGTAGACTCTGGTCTTGCTGCTCATGCTGCCACTAGTGGGAGGTTTTTTATTGCTCTTGGTAAGTTGGGGTGGTTTTAAAGCTGTAGCACGTAAGTTGGAGAGACTAGGCACTGAGAAGCTTTGCAACCTCATGGAGCATCTTTCTGGAGTGAGCTTTCACTTGAATGTCTCATGGAGGAAGTGTTATGTTAAGTTTACACACACATTCAGAATAAAGACCACAAATTTCGTTATTTGTTATGAGAAAAAGACAAGTTTACAAGTTCAGTTTCAAACTTGTCCAAGATACAAGAGTGGTGAAAGGGAGGAATGTACTCACTTTACACTGATCTTAGAGGAGGAAAGAAGCCTCATCTTAAAGCATCTTCTTAAATATATTGAGATTATATTTTAAAAGTTTAGGCTGGATGTGTTTTATCCTTCTGTCTCTCTGGCTACTTGAGTGGAGAAGGAGGATGGGGCAGGAGATTAGCAGCTGACTCCTGGCTTTGGCCTCAGGTAACCTGAACTCAGTGAGTGATGTGGTTAGACATTTCTGTTCTGGCCTCTTCCCTGGTTCTCAGGCATGAGAGCTGGTTTCAGAGCTCCTCTCTGGGTTGGAGTGTCTGTGTCATCGACATGCACAGGTGGGTGAGCTGTCCTCTTGGAGCTGTAGAACATCAGTGTGGGGAGCAGAGGGCACAGGATCCTGTGGACACAGCGGGGGCTCACCTTGAGTTTCCTCTCACTTAATTCTGTGCTAAGATGTCCCGCTTTTGCCCACAAGGGGGCGACATGAACCTGCAAAATCCTCACCAAGGCCTCAGGCTTTGAAAGGCTGATCTGTTTCAAGCATGAATGTAGTCATACATTTTTACCTGGTAAGACAGCAGCATTATAGGAAGTGAAGAGGACACCTGTGGTCTCTCCCTGCAGCCACTCAGGTTTTCTTTTGTGCCTTCATAGCACTCAGGGAGTGAGGAGGTCACCTCTGCCCACAAGTCAGAGATCCACCAGAGAATCTTGCTCAGGCTGTGTCCTCCAGGGCCAGGCAGGGGCTGCTGCACACAGGCAGGCAGGAGCCCAGGCTGGGGAGGCTCTGTGCCCTTGTGTGTGCACCATGTGGAGCCCATGGCCTTGAGCTGCTGCTGCTGGAAAGGAGGCCTGGAAAGCAGGTGATGTACTGAAGACTGTTTTTACCGGTTAGAGAAAACTGGATTCTTCACAAACCACACTTTACCAGGGCAAAGTCTGAAAGAGAAAACAAAAGAACAACTCTATTTTTCCAGAAATAACTCATATGCATGAGCACTCTTACACTTCATGGATATTTCAAGAACTGTTAAACCCTCAATCCAGGGGCCACCTCTCTATGATGCTTATATTA
Source organism: Sciurus carolinensis (assembly GCF_902686445.1). NCBI lineage: Eukaryota > Metazoa > Chordata > Mammalia > Rodentia > Sciuridae > Sciurus > Sciurus carolinensis. The sequence continues at coordinate 1,785,207 of NC_062225.1, forward strand.
AGTAAGGTACCTGACTCTCTGTGTTCCCTCAGGGAACTTGCATGGCTTCACACAGCCAGTAGGCAATACAGCTTTGCCATCCCTTTGTATTTTTTTAATTCTTACTGCTGCCAGCTGCCTGCTTTTAATCAGTTTCCCTCTGCCACAATGTCGTCCTTCACCTGGGATTCCAAATATTTTCAGAATTACTTACCCAAGAATTTCCTTTATAAACTTAAAGAATTGTGAATACATTTTGTTCCACATAAGTTAATCTTCTCATATAAAATGAAACGGAGCTTGGGCTTTCACTGCATGGACCATAGTCCCTATTATCTGCAGGTGGTCTTCATCACCAGGGTCACTTCCACCCTCTAGGACACTGAGTCACTTTTCCAAATCTGATCCTTCTCAAGGTGTTGGCAGGCGGTGGAGAGGTGACAGGCAGGGGTGGAACCTGCATCATCACTGTCTCTGAGCTGAATGCTGCAGTAGTAAGAGAAATGCAAGTTTGAGTGATGACTTAGGAGCCATTTTCATAATTTTCCTGTTATTAATTATTGCAAATATTGTTGGTGTCTGTAATTAGATCTGAATCCCAAGCATGGAGGGACCATAAGAATTCCCTACACCATCGTACCCCTTTGTCAGAGTCTCACCCAGGACACAGGTCCTGCTCAATGGGCAGTGTTCATGCTCATCCTGTCTGTTCATCAGGAGGTGCCTGGACCCCTCTGCTCCTGTCCTCCATGTGCCAGGCCAGGCTGCTGCAGCTGACAGGGCCATGAATGGGTTTGGGCTGAGCTGTGGCCAAGGCAGTCGTGGTCCACAGCCCTCAGCTATACCCTGTTCCCTGAGTCCCCAGAATCTTCCTCTCACACACTCAGAGCATCTGCTGAGCTGCTGCCAGACCAGCAGCACCTGTGGCAGCTGGGCCACCCAGACAGGAGGTTTTTGTTCGGGGCTGAGCCACTGTGAGAGGAGATTGTGTACCTTGTGCACAGTAATAGACTCCAGTATTCTCAGCCTCCACCCTGCTGATTTTCAGTGTGAAGTCTGTCCCTGACCCACTGCCACTGAACCTGTCTGGGACCCCTGTGTCCAGGATGGAAACCTGATATATTAGTCTCCGTGGAGACTTGCCTGGCTTGTATACAGACCAGTGCAAATAGGTGTTTCCATTACTGTGTAGGAGGCTCTGAGTGGACTTGCAGGAGATGGAGGCTGGCTCTCCAGGGGTGACAGGCAGGGAGAGAGGAGTCTGGGTCAGCACAATGTCCCCACTGTATCCTGAAATAATGACAGAGAAATTCAAGGTTATGCAGTCTCATAATAAGTCATATTATATTTGTCTTTCTTTCTTTTCCCAAATGAATTATTTTTAATATGAGTTATATAACACAAGTATCAATTTTTAAAAGGACTTAAGGTTTGTAAGTATGACAGACTCTTTTTAATTTTTCTACAGCATCTTTCTCTTTCTTTGTGACAATCTTGATCAGAGGCAGGTTGCTTGATCCTTCTTCTTCTACCTCATATTAATCAAATTCACCTGCCCCATCCTGGAGGGCAGACCTGCTCATTTCTCATGTGAACAGAGCACACATGGAAAGATCTGGGCCACAGGGTTCACCTCCCTCCCCCTTCTCCTTCCTCATCCCCTCTGTCCTCACCAGGGATCCAGAGCATCAGCAGCCCCAGGAGCTGAGCAGGGAGCCTCATTTTGAGAAGGTAGCTGAGGAGTCCTGGTGAGTGAAGGCCAGGTTAGAGCTGAGGTTTTATGTCAGCCTTGCAGGCAGGTCCTCCCCAGGGAGCAGCATGCAAATGTCCTGGTGGGTGCTGGGTGGAGAGAGTGAGGGCATGTCGGGTCTGCCTTGTGAGCCCAGGGGACATATAGTGTCTCTGTATTTTGAGGAAATACAGTACAGAAACTGCCAAGGCTGCCTGTGGTGTGGACAGGAGGCCCATCATGGAAGCCTGCTCTGGTGGTGGTCATCTTGCCCTAGACCTGCCACCCTAAGATAGCACAGATCCAGGTCTATGGATGTTGCCTGCAGGACAGTCCTTCAGAGGGAATGGCCACTCTGCTGGCTCCCTCCCAGCTAAGGAGACAGGCTGGCAAGTCCCACCTCACAGGTATTGATTTTCTGAAGTTCTTCTGCCCACAACATGGAGTTCTGGGAGTTGCAGAGCTTCTGGTGTCTGCTGTCACCTGAGAAATACAAGAATGTCAGGGGCAGTGTTAGCCATCATCTTTTCCTGTCCTAGTGAATGAAACTGGAGCACAAGGGTCAAAGGGAGCTGGTGGAAAGAAACCTGTGTTTCACCTGGAGACCCAGGAGCCCTGCCCAAGTTCAGAGGAGAAGGGACATGTCCACCTGGGGCAGTGAGTGTGAAATTCCTGGGAGCTGGGTCTACAAGTTGGTGGACAGCCTGTCCTAGTCATCTCCATCTGTGACACTCAGAGCCATCTGACCACTTCCCAAGAGAAGAACACCTTGAGGCCACTGGAGAGAGTGGACAAGGGAAGTTTCTATGTTAGTTCTTCTTATAGATGAGAGACAATTCCTTCCTCCCTCTGCTGTTCCTTGTCAGAGACCCTGGGCCACAGGTGCCACAAGTCACAGTGAACATCTTCTACACTTCTGCTCTTCTGGAGGTGGGACTGGAGGAGGATGGACACATGATTAGGACTTGACACCTAGTTTTGGCCTCAGCTCTCCTGAACTCAGTGAGTGACCTGGTTAGACATTTCTGCTCTGGCCTCTTCCCTGGTTCCCAGGCTGACAGCTGGTTTCTGAGCTCCTCTCTGGGTTGGAGTGTCTGTGTCATCGAGATGGACAGGTGGGTGAGCTGTCCTCTTGGAGCTGTAGAACATCAGTGTGGAGAGCAGAGGGCACAGGATCCTGTGGACACCCAGGGGGCTCACCTTGAGGTTCCTCTCACTTAATTCTGTGGTAAGATGTCCCACTTTTGCCCACAAGAGGGCGACAAGAACCTGCAAAAAATCCCTACTGTAGCCTTAGCCCTTGAAAGGCTGATGTGTTTCAAGCATGAATGTAGTTTTACATTTTTACCTGGTAAGACAGCAGCAGTGAAGAGGTCACTACTGTCCCATGTGTCACAGATGACATCAACTAATCTTGCCCAGGCTGTGTCCTGCAGGGTCACACAGGGGCTGCTTTAAACTGTCATGCAGGGACTCAGGATGGGGAGCCTGTGTCCCCTTGTGTTTGCACCATGTGGAGACCATGGCCTTCGCTGTGGCTGGAGGAAAGTGAGTGAGTATTGAAGAAGAGTTTTACCTGAGGAAAACCCTTCTCTTAAAAAAAATCAGTTTAACAAGACAAACAGTAGACTAGATAACAAAGAACAATTCTGCATTTTGTCAGAAATACTCATATAATCTAACCTACGTAAGGTTCTCATACCTTCTACCATATGTCAGTCCAGTGAAGCACTGTTGTCAATACTTTGCTGGAACTTCTTTCTGTTCCTCTGCATGCACTGTGTGTTTCTGTGTAAAACATTGCCCCAACCAGTAGCTTAAACCATAGTTTTTCACTCTCCCCCTGTTTCTCTGAGTGAGGAATCAGGAGTGGCTTCCTGGATGGTTCTGGCTCCAGGTGTGTCTTCAGGTGTGTGGGACGTGAGCCACAGGTGCAGCATGGAGAGACTTCTCTGCTGGATCTCCAGGGGCCTCCCCTACATTGGCCAGTGGATTCTGCCATTGGCCAGGGTCTGGGGTTCTCACTGTGCCCTGCCCTGGGCTGCCTGGGGGTCCTCACCAGGTGTCCTCTGGCTTCCCCTGGATCAGTTCTCCTCCCAGAGTGGTCAGCAGGCAAGAGTCTCAGTGTCCTGGCCTCTCAGGTCACTCACAGATACTTCTGGCACAGGATTGGGAACAGGCCAGCCCTGTCCTGTGAGGAGGGAGAGGGTTGAACAACTGGAGGGAATCAGGAGGCAGGGAGCTGGGACTCTGGAAGGCTGAGCCTTTTCCTGACTCTCCCCTGGAGGCCTCCTGCCTGGAGCTTCCTCTCAGCATTCTCTGCCCCATGATTCTGCAGGAAAGGAGTTCCAATTGTGCTGTTGTCAGGGGTTTGATTCTTGATGCTACACACCCCATACTGCCCTGGTATAGTTGTGAGCACACAGTCAATGAAATATTAAAGGCTTTTAGATAAGAAAAGGCAGTTTTGTCAGTCTTTTCTTGTTTTACCTCCTCTGTGCAATGGAGGCCTTCCTCCACTGCCACTTGCCTTTGCGTGCAAGAGTCATTGGGTCATTTCTTCTCCTGTGCAAAGGCCTATGATGCGTTCTCCAGGTTTTGTGTGAAAAGGTTTCTGTATTTACTTCAAAACTTCAATTTTCTGGCTACAGGATATTAGGGTTGAAAATTGCTTTTTAATATTTTCAAGACTTTGTTTCTTTTCCTCTTCCTCAACTGTCTCCCTCTCTCCCTCCTTCTCTCTCCTGTCTTCTTTACATAATTTGCTTCTTCCAGCATGTTTTATTATTCAACCTCTATTAATAATGTAAGCTTCATGATTTAGGTTCTGAGTCCTTTTCAGTTATTTTTGAGATACAGTAGTAGCTCTTGTTATGGGCTGATTTGAACATTAAGCTAAGCTGACCCTATCTTGTTCAGACAAGTCATCCTGTGTGAAATTGTCTCCCTTTCCTCCTGAGCCCCTCCCATGGAAGCTACCACTTCCCCGTCCCCCCTTGGACACTGACCACATTCCCTTGACTTATGGAATGTGAGCTTGCTCTTCTGATCATGTGCTGAGGATTTCTGAGAAACATGTTTCATGTAACCTGTGGTTGTAACTGCCACCCCCTCCTCCCTTCTTTGTGGTTTTCCAGTTTTAAGGGGCAGTTGAACCCCATGGTGGTGTTGGAGACTTGCAGAACTGTTTGCTTTCTGCTTCCCTGACCCTGACCAAAATATATCCTTTGTCCTTTACATCAAAAGGACCAGGAGTTTTATTTGAGTTATTGGAAAGTTATCTTAATATTTGGAGGCCTCAGCAAGATATAAACCAGAGTCCAGGCTGTGGCTATTAGCTGCCCAGGACCCTGACCCCACACACAGAGAGGAGTGCCCTCCACTGTGGTTTTGCTGTGGTTTGGATCAGACATGGTGACTGATTCGAGTCCAGCATGAAGAGGAGACAGATGAGACTATGTGCTGGGAGGTTCCTTATTTGTTCTCTCCATTTGGTGTGAATGTAAAGCCCAGAGGTGTCTCAACTAGGTTGGTGCTAAATCCTCTGTGGTGTTTCATCTCCAGTGAATGGAGAGTCAGAGGTGTGTCAACTAGGTTGATGGTAAAGCCTTGTAGGTGTTTAAGTTAGTTGGTTTTTTGACAGGGGTCAGCTTGGCACAGGCCCTTTGATAAATAGGTGGTGATGATGGTCCTGAGACTGGGATGGGAGGAGAGAGTCTGTTTTTCTTGGAAAATTGTCTTTATTTGATCACATGTTTTTCTAGTTGTCCCTGATGGTGCTCCCTCATTGTTGCCCTGGGGAGAAAACCTTCTTCTCTCCCCGACCTGGGGGACCATCAGTGACTCGCTGTCTCACTGGTTAGATTTTTGTCTGTGAGTTTACCCCATTTCTACCTTTGCTCTAACCCTTGGTGCTACCATGTGATCCAACCAGTCTTGCTGGGCATCTGACCCTCTGGAATGTATGTTAACAAATTCTCATCAGAGTTCCATGTAGATTATGGGGTGCCTTTAACACCGGGAGGCCTCCAAACCCTATGTGAATTAGAATGACCCACTTCAATGTGGGATGGCCAAATGGGGACTGTGGACCTCTGAATAGCCAGAAGGTGTGAAATATGGCAGCTGGTCGGCCTGGACATCCTGATCATTTCCCATATGGGGTCCAATGGCTGGATGTAGTTTTGAACCCTACAAAATGGTTGTGAAAGTGCATTAAGGATACAACTCAAGTCAGCCAAGATTCTGATCCTAAGGTAGTGAAGGTTGCCAAAGTTATAAAAAAAATTAGAGTTCTACATATAAAATATATTTAGTAAAAAAAAGGAAAACATTCCGAGGTAAGAAAGTCTTTTATCTGGTAAAGTAATGGTAAACAACAAGAGGGTCTAATTAAGTGATAAAAAGGTTTGCACATAACTAAGTT